>NC_050581.1:26847818-27042818 GCF_011100635.1 Trichosurus vulpecula
GGCTCAATCTAGGTGTCATTCTTGACTTCCCACCTTCTCTCATCTCACTCCCTCCACCCAATCCATTTTCAAGCCACTTCATTTTTACTTATATAATATCTTTTAGATGAGTTCCCTTCCCTCCTCTGACATGATCACCACCCCAGTGAAGGCCCACATCATCTCACATCTGAACTATTCCAATAGCCTACTGGTTGGTCTCCCTGATTCCCCATGCCAGTCCATCCTACACTCAGTTGTGAAATTAATCTTCCTAAAGCAAAGGTCTAACCATGTCATCCCTCATTCGACTAACTCCAGTGGCTTCCTATCACCTCCAGGATCAAATATGAAATTCTCTTTTTGTTATTCAAAATCCTTCACAACTTGGACCCCTCTTACCTTTCCAGTCTTCTTACGCTTTACTCTCCTTTCCACTCCCAGCTACCCTAAAATCTAATGAACCAGTACTTTTTCCTGTTTCTCTCACAAGACTCCATCTCCAGATTCTGGGCATTTTCATTGGCTGTGTCCCATGCCTGTAATTCTCTTCTCCTCATTTATGCATCTTAGTTTCCTTGGTTTACTTCAAGTCCCAGGTGAAATGTCATCTTCTATTAAAAGCTGTTCCTGATCCCTATTCATGCTTCCCTCTAATGATTACCTACAGTTTATCCTTTATATATCTTGTTTGTGCATAGGTTTCCATGGACAAGTCCTAACCTCTCTTTAGTCAGCTCTCTAAGACTATATAGGCGGTCAGTCAATAAACATTTATAGTGTCCCCTAGGGGCAGATAGGTGGCATGGTGGGATAGAGTGTCAGAACTAGAGTTGGGAAGACTTCTCTTCCTGAGTTCAAATCTGGCCTCAGGCACTTAATAGTTGTGTGACCCTGGACAAGTCGTTTAACTCAGTTAACCTTAGTTTCTCCATCTATAAAATGAGCTGGAGAAGGAAATGGCAAACCACTGTGGTATCTATGCCAAGAAAACCCCAAAAGAGTTCATGAAGAGTCAGATAGGACTGAAAAATTACTGAACTGAACATGTGCCAAGGATTGCACTATATATTTTTTGCACATATGTAATGACTGAAATAAATGTAACTCCAGTTTACATAGGACTTCAGGATTTGCAAAATACTTTCTTCACAACAACCCTCTGCAACTATGATATCCTTTTTTCACAGATGAAGGAATTGAGATATAGAGAACAGAAGAGGTTACCCATTTTCACACAGCTTCTAAGTTTCAGAACTAGCCCCAGTTCCAGTGTTCCCTCCTTAATATACTACACAGCCTCTACAACATCTGCTAGAGGGCCTTTTGAGGGTTGGGGGCCCTGCTGGAAACAAAGAAAAGCTCCAGGATTTTATTCTCAGTGGAACCATGCCTAGCAGTAACCAGGCCACCCCCATGACAAGTGGAGTGGTGCTGAGCAGTAAAATCAGTAGGGAGCAACATCTGGCAAGCACTGTATGCTACATTCATATGTAAGGGTCTAACATGGAAGTGCCCTGTGTCTTCTACTACATGGGTGGGTGTAGCCTCCTTTGATTAGCTGCATTCAGGTCACATCTTTAAAAGTGGTGATACTGAGATAGTTTCTTTCTGTCTCATGCTCTTTCCCCCTCAATTCTTCTTCTTCACTACCTCCAGAGAGTGAAGATCACTAATTCATCAACAGTGTGGGTGCCATGAATTAAATCAGTAAGAGGGGAAGGACTTCCTTCCTCTGTTCTTCTTTCATCCTGGCTGTAAGAATTGGGTATGTGTGTGCTTTTTTCTCTTCTTGTTAGTCTCTCTCAGCTTCAGGTCCTGTGCAGTGATACCCATTCAACTCCTGGGACCTGGGAGTTCAAGACATTAGAGTCAAAATTCCAGGCAGACTGTTATAGACAGCTGGATCTGCAGGGAAGCCCTGAGAAGCCAGGGTACCTGGAACTCTAGCCCAAGGTGTGTTTTGCTTATGAAACTGGGACTGTGCTGTATAGGAACTGACCTAACTATTTACCTAATTTCTTTCTCCTTCCCAGAGGAGAGGTGGTAAGAGATGGTATGGTTTCGGGTATTAAATTCTGTGTGTTAGGAAGAAAGTTTGTATATTTGTATTATACATTTGAAGTAAATATTTCTTTTTAAATGCTTATCTAGCAGTTATTGGCTAAATGGAATTGGGGTACAAAAGACCGCCACCCTGATTGAGGGAACATTATTAGTGAGTTTGAAGCCTTTGACAGAGAGCTTAGACACCCTTAAGAGTCTTGGAGAATCTGGGGTGAGGAACGAAATGTAATATACTTGACCTTTCAGGCAGTGAGGGCTGGGGTAGTCAATATTACACATATTTCTGGTAAAGAATTCATGCCTACCGTAGAATATATGCCACGTGAAACTGGGAGTTGAAGCAGGTCTTGTAGAAATTTGACATCACCGGAAGACATTGGCAGTCACATCAGAACAATCAATTGTTCTTCCACATACATATGTATCTTGATCATGTGTCTTCTATGTGTGCTCCCCTCTACGTACATTCTCTATGTGTGTAGGCACTCTGGGGCACCCCTCTTCTCAATATGTTGTTGAACTGAGGTCTGCCGTACTCCAGGCCTGGTGCTCTATTCACTGCCACCCAGAGGGAGAGACAGGAGACTATATGTGTCAAGGAAATCAAACCACCACCATCACCACCTTGACCACTATTTTCCCTTGGACTTTGATGGAGACAGCCAAGAGCCCTGGATGCAAAAGCCATAGGAATAGCAATGCCTCTAGCCCAGTGACTGCAGTCATCATGCTGGCAAGCAAATGCCATGGAGATGAAGGCAAGCATGGCAACTACTTCTGCAAGTGTTATGCCTTACAAGTCCTTAGCAAATATCAAATGCCTCAACATTAGAAACTGATATGATTTTTTCAGTGGATATGACATTAAAGAAGAAACATTAACACTTGCTTTGCTATGGCATCCTGAGAACCCCAGGGCCTTTTCATCTGACTTAGAGCTGAAGTCTTCCATATGTGTTGTCTTCCTCATTAGCATGCGTGTGTCTTTTCTATTTGTATCTCATGAGCTAGCCCTGTGCTTAGCAGACAGTAAGAACTTAATAAATGCTTTTAAAACTAATTCATCAACTAATTAATTAATTCCCTATTACTACCATAACAGAGATTAGATCATACTCTGCATGGGGTGGTGACTCCTCAGTTTTGTCATTTGACTTGTTGACAGATGCATTTTCTTCTTTCCAGTATTGGGGTTATATAAGGGATATATTTAAATATTTCCTTACTAAATACTAAAATTTAACATCTCTCTCCTTAATCAACTAACACAGAGCTCCCACTCAGTTTATTGAATACTATTTATTTAATGAATTGGAGAACCTCTTTCCCCATAGACAAATTGTTTGTTTCTTTATATATCAAAATCTCTAATATTTGGTCTTAAATAAATCTTGCAGTTACCAGCTACATAACTAATTAGAGCAGCTAGGTGGTGTAGTGGATAGAGTTCTGGGCCTGGAGTTGGGAAGATTCATCCACCTTCCTGAGTTCAAATCTGGCCTTAGACACTTACTAGCTATGTGACCCTGGACAAGTCACTTAAACCAGTTTGCCTCAGTTTACTCCTCTGTAAAATGAGCTGGAGAAGGAAATGGCAAAACACTGCTATATCTTTGCCAAGGAAACCCCAAAAGGGGTCATGAAGAGTCAGACATGACTGAAAATGACTGAACAACAATAATACAATTAATTAACCATGTAACTGATAATAGCACTGACATAAATTATTATGCATGATGTTTATGCTGTGAGAAAAATCATAGCCAAAGTCACCTTTGACCATCATTACTGCTCTTGACTCAAGTCAAAGATTTGTATTTATTGAAGAAGTTCTCACTTGTGATTTCATCATCTTGATGAAATTGAAGACCCTTCATTCCCCTTCCCCATCCTTTCTCCACAACATTCACCAGAAAAGGAGTTGAGCATGGCTGGGACCTAACCCAATTGATGTTTTCTTGGCCATTGATTTTTAATATTGTATCTCGAGAAAATGACCAGGTCTTGGGCACTATACTATTATTCTGATTTAAGAACTCCTGCTGTTTTTACTATGGATTCTGCCTCTCCATTTCATTCTTGGCGTTCTTTCTCTTCCTCTGTTATTGTTTTTTGGAACACTGTCTGGAGCTACATCTGTGGACTGGGTATCTTCCACTTTGTCTAACTGGATCATTGACCTTTTAATTATTTTCCTACAATCCTCTTTAGTTAGGAAAGGGCTTAGTATCATACTTCATGGTCTTGGAAATTGCTTCTTTTTGAATAGTCTGGAACCCTCTTTCCAGAAAAAATGTGATTTAGAAGTAGTTTTCTAGCTGCAGCTATAAACTCACTAACAGAAGCTTTTGAGGTTTAGTGAGGTCTTTTTTTTTCCTAAGGCAACTCTAGGATAACTAAAGTACATAATAAGCTAGATCTTTCTCAGTACCATCTTTCCTTAAATATCTAGTGGTTTAATTTTACCTTTTTTTCTCTATCAGGGCAGAGAGTAGCATTTTGTTCAGAGAATGGCAGCAAGGAAATGACAGAAAAGCTTCAGCTAGACAGTTAAGGCATCCTGATTGTATCTAGCCATCCCCAGATCATGTCTATATGCTCTGTCTGTTTTTCTTTAGTGACTGGTGGGAATCAAGTTAATAGAGATGCCAAATCAAAGCCCCATTTGCCAGAGGTATTTAGACAAACAAACACCAAACTGAAAAAGCATCACCTTTGAAGGACACAACAAAGGTTTTCAGATTTCAGAATATACAATAAGGTCTATTTCAGCAAGCCGTTATCTCTCAGAAGATCTCTAGGATGCTTTTGAGGATGCAGAAATGATTGATTAAAGCAAACCAAGATCTATTTGTAAGTGTACTTTGACATTCCAGGTGAACACTGAAACGCAAAGAAGCTTTACTGCAGTCAAGAATCCAGTATTATTCATGGCTCCCAGTACATACTAAAGTGAAATCCTTGCATACTTTTCTCTCTTTCAGCTCACCCTATCCCCACAAAAAAGAGATAAGAGTTGGAGGGTGTAACAGACCTGTGATTTAGTAAGCGTGGAGGAAGTTCATTGTGTGGAAACTTCCACTACTACTGTAGATTGACAATCCATCTGCAACCCAGAGTTTATATGAGTTTCCTGAGGAGGTTGAGAGATTAAATGATTTGCCCTTGGTTCCATAGCTAGTATATATCAGTGACAGGAACTGAACCCAGATCTTCCTGATTCCAAGTTTGTCCCTTTATTCACTCCAGCATTCTGCCTCCTGACACTCCTGTTACCAAGGTGAAATTTGCAAAAGGATATTAGCAAATACAAATTGTTAATTAAAAATTAGTTGCTTTGCTTTTTCTTATGAGGGAATGAAGTATATACTCTCTTGGGCAGTAGCATCAGTAACTCCTGTCTTGAAAAGAATCTGAGGACAGGTTAGACAGAAGGAATCTTCCATATCGGCTCTTTGCTTGTGTACTTTCCTTCATGTATGTTATGGACCTGTCAGGCAGTCTGGTAAAGCTCATAGACCCCTTCTCAGAATAATGTATTTAAATGTGTAAAATTAATAGTATAGAATTCCCCCCAAATTATATAAAATCCCAACTTGGCATTGCCAAACAATCAATCAATCAATAAATCAATTAATCAATACTTATTAAGCACCTACTATGTTCTAGGCACTATGCTAAGTTCAGGTGATACATTAATAGGCAAAAGACAGTCTTTGCATTAAAAGAGTTTACAATTTAATGGAAAGTTTTTTTTAATGGAAAATCTTTTGCCATACTCCAGTGTCCCCTTCCCCACACCAAATGGAAAATGATGAAGACAAACACATATGGAGATTGGCAAGGATTTGACAAAGTAAAGACACTTATTGCTAAAGACAAAGTTAGACAGTGAGTTGATACTGATGAATTTCTTACTAAGTGCCAGGTGCTGTAGTAAACCATGAAGATACGAAGAGAGGCAACAACAGCTCCTGCCCTCAGGGAGCTCACAATCTAATGGGAGAGACAAATGTGAAAATAACTAGGTACTTGCAGACTAAACAGAGTATAGATGAAAGTTAAGGGCTGGGCCATGGCAAATTCATTACATAATAAAAAAAATGTTCTCTCAGTTAAAACATTAAGAAACAATGCAAAATAAAATACTCATAACTACAGGTTGTGTTGTTATTAAATCATTTTCAGTCTTTGTGACCCAATTAGGGGTTTTCTTTGCAAAGATACCAGAGTGGCTCACTATTTCCTCCTCCAGCTCATTTTACAGATGAGGAAACTGAGGCAAACAGGGTTAAGTGACTTGCCCTGGATCAGACAACTAGAAAATGTCTGAGGACAGATTTGAACTCAAGAAGATATCTTCCTGACTCCAGGCCTGGTTCCCTATCCACTGCACCATCTGTTTGCCCTAATTGTGTACAGATAAGCTTTTATTTTTTAAAGGACTAGCAAATTGGATGCTTTTCTCTCCCCAACTCTGGCTGTCCTCTTTAACTACTAACTTCTCTAAAATTCTGTAAAGCAATATAGTAATCAGAGCTGAGACTATGGTAAAGAAAATAGGGCTTTGATCTAGGGTAGATTCTTAAACTGGGGTTGTGAACTTGTTTTTGTTATTGTTTTTAATTTTGACAACCCTATATCATCATAATTGGTTTCTTTTGGGATTCTATATTATTAATTTTATACATTTGAATACATTATTCTGAGGAGTCTATGGGCTTCACCAGACTGCCTGACAGGTTCATGACATACATGAAAAAATCATTAGTCTGGCCTAGGGTCTCCGATTTAGAGGATTCTGTCACCACTTGACTTCATCAGTATAGAAAACAGCTTAGTGAGTACAGGAAGCTGACAAAAGGTCCTTCTCTACTACACTTCTGATCAGGTTCACTATTGGAAGGTCTCTAGCATTAGGCTCATGCTGGGGTCTTGGGACATCTACCTACTTTCACCTTTATTAGGTTTCTACCCCTCCCTACTGCTTTCCCTGGGAGCAGTTTCTGGTCCTTGGACCTAGGTGCAAAATTTCTAGATTCAGTTTTGATGGCAATCCTCCAAAATGTAAGAGCTGGATAATTATCCTACTTTTTTATATGGAGGTAGTTTTACTCTTCAAGTCAAGCCCTTTGGTATATACTTGCCTCCCTAAGATAGACTTGATGAAGCTATAAAGAGAGAAAAAACAGGGAATAAAAAGGTCTTAAGGTAATTGGGCCACTCCAGTGGTTTTTTGGGGGTAGACTTATGTGTAAAGTGGCATGGATCTGTTTTGATACAAGTGGCCGTGATCCACAGCCTATAAACATTCACATTACACTTGCTGTATGCTTATATCTCATTATATAACCATAGATAATGTAAATTTATGAGATTATTGTTGGCATGATGCCTTCTTTGTGTGCTTCCCTTTATATCAGGTGAGCACTGGTCAGCAAATGCAGATTTTCCTGTACTAAAGGCGGATGGATGCTTCCCCCTTGTCTCACCGGCTGCCTCGAGAATTGAGAAAGAAGTGCAGATGCTGTAGGTGCAGATGGATGCCCCCACCTCCTGTCTTGGCCAGCCTTGGCTGAGAATAAAGTGATTTGGGCGGATGTTTTCCCCCTTGTCTTGCTGTGAGAGTAAAGTGACTATGAATTCCTTGTCTCTATTGTCTCTTTTAGTCTGCCCGGATCCAGTGAATCTTCTGGGAGCTGAGCCCCTGTCTTACAAAACTACATTTGTGCCCTTTTCTCTGGTTCAGGAATTTTGGGATGAGAAGCTGTTCTTATAGTTCCTATAGGCCTTTCTTGGTGAAATTGAATTATGAGAATTTTCCAACTCTGCTTCCAGAATTCTAGTTCATGACCTAGACTGGCAGCATTTGAAACTTTTCTAATGGTTAAAGCATGAAAGACTAAGATAGTCTTATTAAAAAAAAAAAACAAACAACTTTCATTGAACCTTAATCACATAAGGGTAAAAATTCCTGAAAAAAAGCTCTGAAAATTGATGTGAGAGATTGAATTCAAGGTCATGTGTATCACGTAATAAACATACATACCTGCATATACATTAATACAATATTTCTTTTTTGCAGGGGATTGTGAGTGAGCCTATGAAAGACATGAACTCTCTCTTAGGGTCACAATCATTGCCATTTCTTACAGTGTATTTGTATATATGAAGACCAAGAAGGAATAAGTTAGAAAATTGGCTTCTTTTTTTGAATTACTATTATTATTATTTGTTCAAGAGCCCAAAACTGGTTGGCAAGTAGCATAATTGGCAACCTGGGTGATTTTACTTCTTAAGGCACCTCCAGAAAAAGGGAGGAAATGCAAAGACATGCAAAGAGCACTTTCCAGCTGAGACAAGCTTATTAGTGTTCCCACTGGCTCTATCAGGAGGCCCACCTGCCACAACCCCTGCCGGTGAACCCTGCGGGGGCCCAGATGGCCTCAGCTGCATAACATTTAGGCTGAATGCACAGTAAACCAGGTCAGATGGGGGAGGGAGGGTGGGATGCCTTGTTTATAGCCTAAGGGAATCTGTCTGATACATCCTTCCTGAACTTCAGAGCATCTTAAAGAATCAAGGTAAATTAATGGTAGGCATGAGATATTCACACTGGGCCAGCTGTTCCACATTTAATTATTGTTCCAACATCTAATTATTATTTCATTCATTCTGAAATCACATTAGCTCAATGTATCAAATAAAAGGTAATATCCTAACTTGTTAGAGCCCTCAGCTAGCCACCCTGTCACTATAGCCCTTCTTTTGTCTTATCCTTCTTTTTCAATTGTGTTTCATAACCAGGAGATTATGATTACAATCAATAAGAATTTTTATTAATCCTATCATCAAAATGTTTCTTTAGTAGACCATCATTATCTTTATCATGAATGAATTCTTCTTTATATTAGGTAATCATCTACATTCCTGGACATGAGGAGTGGTCTCTTCCCTTAATGGCTTTATAATCCATTTGGGAAAATAAGACTTGCCTAAAAGGTAGCATATGCTAAATGACAGTTGTTAAATACTAAAGCTATAGGGGTTCAGAGAAAGGAGTGATTACTTAGGGCTGAAGAATTAAGAGAAAATTTCAGTCGGAGATACCCAGGAAATTTTAAGAAAAAGCAGGTCTTAGATTAATGGAAAGGAATGGACTCCAGAATTCTGAAGGCCTAACTAGTTCTTTATGAAATTTATATATTATAATCTGTATGTGTCTTTTTCCCTTTCCCCATACTATTAGACTGTAAGTTGCTTGAGGTTAGAGATTGAACAGTGAGCATTTCACTTATTTCTATGCTTCAATGGATTTGTGAATGCTTCAATAGAAATTCTTCATTTGATATTGCAGGTCACAATCCATCCACACTTTTTTCATCCTATGTGACTGTCACCTATGACTTTCTATAAATCTTCCACAGAGGATCCACTCAATGGACTGGGGGAGATTCTTCTAGATATTTTGTCGGTGAGGTAATAACAATAAAGCACATGGGCTATTAGTTCATCTCTCACTCTTATTAGTTGACCTGCTCACTTCCTTTTCTGGTTATATATCTTTTTGGTGATATATCCTTTTTAATTGTCTTGTGCCTTTGTTTGCTAGTAATATGTTGGAGACTACTTGTACCTGCCATTGTTCAACAAGTGACCTTGAACATATATTTTTTAAAGACCATAGTCTTCTGTGATACACAGCCATATAGCATCCCCCTCAAGAATATTGATATCCAAAATATGCCTTTGTTTCATGGGGAAATTTGGAGTCATTAAAAACACTAAATAATTTTCCAGATACTATTCAACCTGTTTTCCTTCTTTTCAATTGTATTCAATTGAATTCAATTTCCTTCTCCTTTTCAAAAGTTCATTGTCCATTGACAGTATCTATCCAAGATATATCTACTGATGGATCAGCCTATTGGTTATCTATCTAATTAAATATTGTAGTCTTTAGTAGGAATGCTTCATTCACTTTTTTTTTGTTTGTAACTAGTGAGACTGAGTTATTTTGAGTCATTATGGATTTTAGGATATCTGCATTGCTTGGGGACTAGATTCAGTCAGTACAAAGTCATTCACAAATAGCAGCAACTGGATGACCTTACCATCTAAAGAATCCTTCATTAATCAGGACTTTTCACTGGACAGCCTCTGTGGTAGTGGCAAACATATGCGTTCCTATTTGATGCTTCACTTCATATTAATAATCAGATAGTTGTGGAATGAAGTTGTCTGTATTGCAAAATCTTTCAAGGATTTTGTGCAAGCATTGCACATAAAAAAGAATTTAATAAGTATTTGTTGAATTGAATTGCATTACACTGGGCATTGCTTAACAGGATCAAAAGACAAAATCCTTGACCATTATTAAGCTTTTATGACCTAAAATATATAGATTTCATGAAACTACACATATAAATGGATATGAACATGCTTCTGTGCATGCTTCAAAGACATGCATAAAAAAGGATATATAGTAATGCAAATGTTTCTCTGTGTGGTTGATATTACATATTCCTCACCCATGCAATCTCAGAAAATATATGCCTGGTCCCTTCCCAAACCCCTACCACAGTTTACCAATAATACCATGCAAGTGTGCCCTTAAAATACTTGCAGAAGAAGAAACTTTTATTAAATAAGTGCATGTAAATCAAATCACCTATACTTCCAAATATGAGGCCTCCTTTGATTTCCCTCTCCAACTCTCAACAGAAACATGTCCTGCTCACTTAATTTTGTATCAATTCATACAAATCTGCCCACATTTCTCTTCTCTTATCCATTTCCTTATTTCTGTTATGATAGTATTCTATTACATTCATATATACATACATGTTCAGCAATTTCTCAAGTGGTAAGCATCCCTTTAATTTCCAGGTCTTTCTGTGTCCCCCCCCACCTAAATATTGTGTGTGTGTATGAGTGTGTGTGTGTGTGTGTGTGTGTGTGTGTGTGTGTGCACATGGATCCTTTCCATCTTTCTTTTATCTCTTTTGGGGGTTAAGTCCTAGAACTTATGCTGGTTCAAAAGGTATAACAACAATGCTGATAGCAGCTGCTGTGGAGGTAAAAGGCCAATAACACCAGCACACAGGAGGGCTGTAAGCACATGTTCTTTGATCTGCTTTTCTAAGGAAAGCAACTTTAAGGGGTTAACAATCTTATTTTAATTAAATATACATATATCATTCACTTGGTTCAGTACCCTGAACTTCAGAGCAAATACAAACAGAAATTGCAAACAGAGAAAATAACACGAATCAACAGACAGACTTCTATCTGACCATAGGAATACATACATAGTTACCACAGAGAGAAGCACCAACACCAGGGTTTTGAAAGCTGGGGGTGGGGTGCTCCTTAATGGCTACCCAGAGTCTTGTCTGGTCAAATTATATGACACTCTTCCAGTGAGTGAGCCCCAAACAAAATGCGTATGTGTGTGTGTTTAATTAAAGATTGCTTTCCTTAGAAAAGCAAATCGAAGAATCTGGGCTAGTTGCCCTCCTGTGTGCTGGTGTTATTGGCCTTACACAGACACAGTAGTGGCAAGTAGCATTGTTGTTACAGACTTAAAACTTTGTAACAGACTGGATTCAATGTTGCTCGCCTTTTTTCCTGCATTCAGCCAAATCTTTTTGATAAAAATCATTTAAATGACAATCCTGAAACATAATCAAATGAATTCAGTGCTTTAATGTCTTTTGCTGTTTTAAATTTGGTATGGTGCAAATAGTGCTGAGTTTCAAGTTAGAGGAACTGCATTCAAAACTTGGTTCTGCCACTTACTATATGTGTGTCCTATACAAATTACTTAGCCTCTCTGTGTCTCATTTTCTCATTTGTAAAATAAAGTAGTTATATTAGATGGCCTTTAAGGTCCCTTTCAGTTTCTAAATTTGTGATCCCTGGATCCTTTAGGATCTCTTCCCTTAGATCAGTGATTCTCCAAACAATGCCATCTTCCCAAAGCAAGTGTTAACTTTCAGTAGAAAATTTAGCACCATTAATTTCAAGTTGAACTTCCTGGAAGAAATACATTTATGGATAAAATATTAATAGAAATAAATGTGCCCATATCAAAGCTACCATTATAGATGGCAGGAAGCCCTTTCTAAATGTGTAACAGTATCTAGGGAAATAATTGCTACTTCTTCTTTATTTACCTGCATCATTTCTGACAGTCTAAGTAGACCAGGATACATAAGAGCACTGAGTTGAGAGTATCATCTTATCATGTCTCTTACAAATGCAGGGCTTAATCCAGGTAGACACTAATGGGTGTTTTGTTAGATCAGTGATAGCCCATTAAGTGCAAATGTGGCATCTGAGTTTCTAAGACACAGAGAGATAC
Organism: Trichosurus vulpecula; assembly: GCF_011100635.1. Lineage (NCBI taxonomy): Eukaryota > Metazoa > Chordata > Mammalia > Diprotodontia > Phalangeridae > Trichosurus > Trichosurus vulpecula. Next base: position 26,860,231 of record NC_050581.1, read on the forward strand.
ATTTTCATGTATTGAAAGACAAAAACCAGTGTATACTAGAAACAGGGGTTTTAAAATGTCTTTTGAAATGATCTGCTTTTAAGATGACATAGAAGAAAGCATTTTTAAAGATATTTGAAGCATGCTTAGCACTTATAATATTCTTATAATGTGTCAAGAATTGTACATCATACAAAAATTCAGTACTGGATTCTAGGGGTTTCTACTACAAGACTGAATAACAGACAAATGCAATCAGAAAGTTATGAAAAAAATTGCAAAATCTTCAAATCACATAATTTTTATGAACATTTAACAAATAATAAATAGTATCTCACAGATATCTAGGCTTTCATTTTTGTCAAATATGGAATATGAGGTTTTTACATGGAGTCTTCAAAATTATTAAACATATCTCCAAATAATGTCACCCATTCTTAATGTCAGGCAATCAGTAAATAAGTATTTGTTAAGTGCTTACCACGTGCCAGGCACTGTGCTAAATGGTAGGGGGTACAAAAAAGGCAAAAAAACAGTCCTTAGTCTTGAGGAGCTCACAGACTAGTAGGGGAGACAACATGCAAACAAATATGCACAAACTACACACACAGACACACACACACAGCCACACCTACACAGAGACACGGACACACAGACACACACAAATTGGAGATAATCTACAGAGGGAAGACATTTGGATTATTGTCCTTCATGCTTGAAGAAGACCAAAATGACATCACTATGTTGAGTTCAAGGTACTGTGCTTCTGACTATCACTAATCAGACCAATATAAGCTTGGAAGGCTCTACTGTAGGTCAGGCACAAAGAGTCCACGTGAATATTTGGAGTGGAGATGTCTTTAAATTCGCACATCTCATATTTCTTTTGAGCTAGTGTAATTCTGTTTTGCTCATAGAGTACAGTGCCTTCTTTAATGTGGGCATGCCATGCTGGGCGTTCCTGTTCCAGCGTCACCTATGGCTCACAATTGATTCCAAAGTTCTTCAGAGAGACCTTGAGAGTGTCCTTTTGTTGCTTCTACTAACCTCCTTGGGAGTACCTGCTTTTTGTGAGTTCTCCATAAAAGTCTTTTTTTTTGTTTTGTTTTTGTTTTTTAGTCACTTAATAAATGTTTATTGAATTACGTTGAAAATGAATTTGCAGTTTGCATTTTTGATAGGTACCTCTGTAAAATGCAAAAGTTGTATTTACATAATCTCTAAAGTCTTTCATTTCTTACATTCTGGGATTCTAAGTTCATTAAAAAGGTCTTTATTCCATTGGCAAGTTAAAAAAAAATTTAACAGAATCAGCATGTTATTCCTTGTACCAGAGCAAGCAGGCTAAAATATACACTACTTCATCTGATTTTGCCAATACTCCTAAGTACCTACTAGGTTCAAGGCATTGAATTCTATTCTAGGTATTGAGGGATATAAAGACAAATGATTCCACTTTGGTGAAGAGAAAACCCTCATTAAGGACAGGGTTTGCGAGTGAGAGTTTCATTTTAAAATTCCTTGCTACCTTTTTACTTTCAAAAAATAAACTAGATTAGTAATCTCCATTTCTTGCTCCATTTTCCAGCATCACATCCTCCAAACTGCTACTGGCTGAGGTTTCCAAAATTCCTGGTGATTTGAGATTGGGGGCCATAAGTAGAATGAGGCCATAGACATAGAGTGGGCTCGGACTGAGGAGTAAGATTGGGCTATCGCCCATGAATGATAGATGTGGGAACAAGGTATGGTCAGAAGAGAAAACATCATCAATTCTAGATACTCAGGTGTGAAATATGAACCATCCTTGAATCTTTACTTTTCCTCTTATATCCAATTAGTTGTCTTGACAACATATCTCACATCTATCCCCCTTCACTCCACCCATATAGGCACCTGAATTCAGACCCATATCAGTCCCTTGGACTATTGCAGTAGTCTCCCAATCAGCCACCCTGCATCTTTTTTTTTTTTGGTTTTTTTATTTAATATATTTAATTTTCAGCATTGATTTACACATGAGTTTGAATTACAAATTTTCTCCCCGTTTCTACCCTTCCGCCCACTCCAAGATGGCATATATTCTGGTTGCCCCGTTCCCCAGTCAGCCATCCCTTCCCCTCAACCCCTCCCATACCCCCTTCCCTTCTTCTGTTGTAGGGCAAGATAAATTTCTACGCCCCATTGCCTGTGTATCTTATTTCCTAGTTCCATGCAAAAAACTTTTTTTTGTTTGTTTTTGAACGTCTGTTTTTACAACTTTGAGTTCCAAATTCTCTCCCCTCTTCCCTCCCCACCCACCCTCCCTAAGACATCAAGCAATTCAACATAGGCCACATGTCTATCATCATGTATAACCCTTCCATAATACTCATGTTGTGATAGATTAACTATGTTTTGCTCCTTCCTAACCTAACTCCCTTTATTGAATTTTCTCCCTTGACCCTGTACCTTTTTGAAAGTGTTTGTTTTTGATTACCTCCTCCCCCTGTCTGCCCTCCCTTCTATCCTCGCCCCTTTTTCTATCTTCTTCCTCCTTCTTTCCTGGGGGTAAGATACCCAATTCAGTGTGTATGGTATTTCCTCCTCAGGTCAAATCCGAGGTGAGCAAGATTTACTCATTCCCCCTCATCTGCCCCCTCTTCCCTTCCTACAGAACCGCTTTTTCTTGCCACTTTTATGTGAGATAATTTACTCCATTCTATCTCTCCCTTTCTCCCTCTCTCAGTATATTCCTCTCTTATCCCTTATCCCTTAATTTGATTTTATTTTTTTAGATATCATCCCTTCATATTCAACTCACCCTGTGCCGTGTGTGTGTGTGTGTGTGTGTGTGTGTGTGTGTGTGTATATACATCTATATACACATCTACATATACACACCTACATATATACATACATTGACACACACATATGTGTATATATATACATACACATATATACAAATGCATATTCCTTTCAGCTACTAAGATATTGAGGTCTCATGAATCACGCACATCATCTTTCCATATAAGAATGTAAACAAAACAGTTCAACTTTAGTAAGTCCCTAATGATTTCTCGTTCTTGTTTACCTTGTCATGCTTCTCTTGATTCTTGCGTTTGAAAGTCAAATTTTCTATTCAGCTCTGGTCTTTTCATTGAGAAAGCTTGAAAGTCCTCTATTTTGTTGAAAATCCATATTTTGCCTTGGAGCATGATACTCAGTTTTGCTGGGTAGGTGATTCTTGGTTTTAATCCTAGCTCCATTGACCTCCGGAATATCATGTTCCAAGCCCTTCGGTCCCTTAATGTGGAAGCTGCTAGATCCTGTGTTATCCTAATTGTTTTTCCACAATACTCAAATTGTTTCTTTCCGGCTGCTTGCAGTATTTTCTCCTTGACCTGGGAGCGCTGGAATTTGGCAACAATATTCCTAGGAGTTTTCTTTTTGGGATTTTTTTGAGGAGGCAATCGGTGGAGTCTTTCAATTTGTATTTTGCCCTGTGGCTCTATAATATCAGGGCAGTTCTCCTTGATAATTTCTTGCAAGATGATATCTAGGCTCTTTTTTGGATCATGGCTTTCAGGAAGTCCAATAATTTTTAAATTCTCTCTCCTAGATCTATTTTCCAGGTCAGTGTTTTTTCCAATGAGATATTTCACATTGTCTTCCACTTTTTCATTCCTTTGGTTCTGTTTGATAATATCTTGATTTCTCACCAAGTCACTAGCTTCCACTTGCTCCAATCTCATTTAAGGTAGTATTTTCTTCAGTGGTCTTTTGGACCTCCTTTTCCATTTGGCTAATTCTGCCTTTCAAGGCATTCTTCTCCTCATTGGCTTTTTGGAGCTCTTTTGCCATTTGGGTTAGTCTATTTTTTAAGGTGTTGTTTTCTTCAATATTTTTTTCAGTATTTTTTTGGTTCTCCTTTAGCAATTCACTGACTTGTTTTTCATGGTTTTCTTGCATCCTTCTCATTTCTCTTCCAAATTTTTCCTCTACTTTTCTAACTTGCTTTTCCAAATCCTTTTTGAGCTCTTCTGTGGCCTGAGACCAGTTCATGTTTTTCTTGGAGGCCTTTGATGTAGGCTCTTTGACTTTGTTGACTTCTTCTGGCTGTATGTTTTTGTTTTCTTTGTCACCAAAGAAGGATTCCAGAGTCTGAGACTGAATCTGGGTGCGTTTTCGCTACCTGGCCATATTCCCAACCAACTTACTTGACCCTTGAGTTTTTCAGCAGGGTATGGCTGCTTGTAGAGTAACGAGTCCTTTGTTCCAAGTTTGAGGGGATGCACAGTTGATTTCAGAGCTATTTCTATACAGCCAGCTCTGCCACACCAGCACTGCTCCTTCCTCAAGAACCGCCAACCCAGACCCGATGAAAATCTTAAGCAGGCTCTGCACTCCTGCTCTGATCCACCACTTAATTCCTCCCACCAGGTGGGCCTGGGTCCAGAAGCAACTGCAGCTCTATTTCTGTAGCTGCACTTACCCCCACTGCCTCCAGGGTGGTGGCCGAACTGCAAACTCTTTTCACTCTGTCCCCTGCAGCTTTTCCCACTAACCTTCTCTGTTGTCTTTGGTGTTTGTGGGTTGAGAAGTCTGGTAACTGCCACAGCTCACTGATTCGGGGCACTAGGGCTTGTTCCGCCTCGCTGCTGGTCTGGTTGGTCCTGCCGCCGGTGCTGGGCTTTCCTCCCCTCCACTCTGTGTGTGATAGACCTCATCCAGTGACCACCCAGGCTCTCCTGGGCTGAATCCTTGCTTCCCTCTCCTATTGTGTGGGTTCTGCAGTTCTAGAATTTGTTCAGAGCCATTTTTATAGGTTTTTGGAGGGACCTGGCAGGCAGCTCACACAAGTCCCTGCTTTACAGCCACCCCCCACCCCATAAAATAGTCTTTTAGACAAACACACATTTGGTATTCACACAACTTGGGCAGGCTATTGGAGTTACACTCTCTGTAGTAGAGTTTGAATGCTTAGCAGTTCAGCTGGAGAAAGGACCTCAGTGTCCCATACCTCAGGTGATCTTCAGAATCTTTCTAAGACAATTCAAATGGAAGTGATTCCATTTGCTGACACAGCACTGGTAGACTGTAGAAATTTCACAGGCATACAAGAAAAAGGTCAGCGTAATGGCTCTGTGGAGCTGCAGTTTGTTAGGCAGCCTTTCTCTCCCATATTTTCCTTCAGAGCCTCCCAAACACTGAGTTAGGTCTGGTAATGCATGCATCAACCTCATCATTTATGTACATTGCAGGAAAGTATACTGCCAAGGTAAGTGAACTTATCCACCACATTCAAAAATTCTCCATTTTCCATAACCAATAGTCCCACATCTAGATGGTGGCGTGCTATTTAGTGGTGAACCTCTGTTTTCTTGGTGTTGATTGTTAGGCCAAAAGTAGCATAAGCAGCTGAGAATTGATCCATATTTGGTTGCATCTTAGTCTCAGAGACAGCACTGAGTGCACAATTATCTGTAAACAGAAAATTTTGTCCCAATTCTCACTCCACTTTAGTCTTGTGCTGTAGCCTTTTCAAGTTAAATAATTTACCACCATTGTGGTAGCTGACCATGATACCATTTTTGTCCTCATTGAAAGATTCTAACAACACTGCACAAAGCTTGATGTTAAAAAGCATGAGAGAGGGGCAGAGCCAAGATGGCAGGGACTGGCCTAAAGCTCTCCTCCAGGACCCTCCAAACACCTACAAAAATGGCTCTGAACAAATTATAGAACTGCAGCACCCACAAAATAGCAGAGGGAAGCAGGGCTCCAGTCCAGGACAGCCTGGATGGTCACTGGGTAAGGTCTATTGCACGGAGCTGAGAGTGGAGCAGAGCAGAGTCCAGCATGGGCTGCACCCAGACCAACCAGACCAGCAGTTGGGTAGAACAGGCCCTCGTTCCCTGAATGAGTGAGCTGTGGCAAGTTAGCAGCCTTCTCAACCCACAAACACCAAAGACAACAGAGAAGGTTAGTGGGAAAAAACTGCGGGGGACAGAGTGAAAGGAGTTTGCAGTTTGGGAGCTGCCCTGGGGCAGCAGAGGTGGTGTAGCTACAGGACTATAGCTGCAGTTGCTTCTGGCCCCAAGCCCACCTGGTGGGAGGAATTAATGGGTGGATCAGAACAGGAACGCAGAGCCTGCTCAGATCTGACTTGCACTCTGGGTTGGGGGTTCTTGGGGGGGGGAGAAGTGCTGAGTAGAAAAAGCTCTGAAAACAACAGCACAGTCCCTCAAGCTTGGGACAAAGCAAGTCATACCTGGACGAAAAACTCAAGGGTCAAGTAAGTTGGCTGGGAACATGGTCAGGCAGTGAAAACAGAATCAAATTCAGACTCAGACTTTGGAATCTTTCTTTGGTGACAAAGAAGACCAAAATATACAGCCAGAAGAAGTCAACAAGGTGAAAGACCTATAAAAACCTATAAAACCTATAAAAATGGCTCTGAACCAATTCTAGAACTGCAGAACCAACAAAAGAGCAGAGGGAAGCAGGGCTCCAGCCTAGGTCAGCCTGGATGGTCTCTGGGTGAGGTTTATCTCACATGGAGCTGGGAGCAGAGCAGAGCGGAGCACAGCAGAGCCCAGCGTGAGCGGCACAGACCAACCAGACCAGGAGCCGGGCGGAGTGTGCCCTAGCACCCCGAATCAGTGAGCTGCAGCAGTTACCAAACTTCTCAACCCACAAACACCAAAGATAGCAGAGAAGGTTAGTGCGAAAAGCTGCGAGAGTGGAAGGAGTTCGTCAGTCAGCTACCGCCCCAGGGGCAACGGAGGTGACGTAGCTACAGCTGCAGTTGCTTCCGGCCCCAGGCCCACCTGGTGGGAGGAATTAAGTGGCGGATCAGAGCAGGAGTGTACAGCCTGCTGAAGATCTAAGCCCAGTCAGGTTTGGGGGTTCTTGGGGAAGGAAGAGTGCTGGTGTGGCAGAGCTGGCGCATCCCCCCCAAATGTGGAACATAGAACTCTTTAGTCTATAAGCAGTCATACCCTGCTGAAAAACTCAAGGGTCGAGTTAGTTGGTTGGGAAGATGGCCAGGCAGCAAAAATGCACCCAGATTCAGTCTCAGACTCTGGAATCCTTTTTTGGTGACAAAGAAGACCAAAACATACAGCCAGAAGAAGTCAACAAAGTCATAGAGCCTACAACAAAAGCCTCCAAGGAAAACATGAACTGGTCTCAGTCCATGGAAGAGCTCAAAAAGAATTTGTAAAAGCAAGTTAGAGAAGTAGAGGAAAAATTTGGAAGAGAAATGAGAAGGATGCAAGAAAACCATGAAAAACAAGTCAATGACTTGCTAAAGGAGACCCAAAAAATGCTGAAAAATACACTGAAGAAAACAACACCTTAAACAATAGACTAACTCAAATGGCAAAAGAGCTCCAAAAAGCCAATGAGGAGAAGAATGCCTTGAAAGGCAGAATTAGCCAAATGGAAAAGAAGATCCAAAAGACCACTGAAGATAATACTACCTTTAAAAGGAGATTGGAGCAAGTGGAAGCTAGTGACTTGATGAGAAATCAAGATATTATAAAACAGAACCAAAGGAATGAAAAAATGGAAGACAATGTGAAATATCTCATTGGAAAAACCACTGACCTGGAAAATAGATCTAGGAGAGATAATTTAAAAATTACTGGACTTCCTGAAAGCCATGATCAAAAAAAGAGCCTAGATACCATCTTTCAAAAAATTATCAAGGAGAACTGCCCTGATATTATAGAGCCACAGGGCAAAATAGAAGTTGAAAGAATCTATCGATTGCCTCCTCAAGTAGATCCCAAAAAGTAATCTCCTAGGAATATTGTTGTCAAATTCCAGAGCTCCCAGATCAAGGAGAAAATACTGCAAGCATCCAGAAAGAAACAATTTGAGTATTGTGGAAATACAATCAGAATAACCAAAGATCTAGCAGCTTCTACATTAAGAGATTGAAGGGCTTTGAATACGATATTCCAGAGGTCAATGGAGCTAGAATTAAAACCAAGAATCACCTACCCAGCCAAACTGAGTATCAGACTTCAAGGCAAAATATGGACTTTCAATAAAATAGAGGACTTTCAAGCTTTCTCAGTGAAAAGACCAGAGCTGAATAGAAAATTTGACTTTCAAACGCAAGAATCAAGAGAAGCATTAAAAGATAATCAAGAAAAAGAAATTGCAAGGTACTCTCTAAAGTTTAACTGTTTTGTTTACATTCCTACATGGAAAGATGATGTGTATGATTCATGAGACCTCAGTATTAGGATAGCTGAAGGGGATATTCATACTATATATATGTTTATATATATATATATATATATATATATATATATATATATATATATGTATGTATATATATATGTATATGTGAGATGTGAGTGTGTATGTATGTATATATGTATATATATATATATATATATATATATATATATATATATATATATATATATATATATATACAGAGTGTGAGAGAGAGAGAGAGAGAGAGAAGGCACAGGGTGAGGTGAAGATGAAGGGAAGGTATCTAAAAGAAATAAAATAAAATTAAGGGATGAGAGAGGAACATATTGAGAGAGGGAGATAGAGAGAGACAGAATGGTGTAAATTATCTCACATAAAAGTGGCAAGAAAAAGCAGGTCTGTAGGAAGGGAAAAGAAGTCAGGTGAGGGGGAATGAGTGAATCTTGCTCTCATCAGATTTGACCTGAGGAGGGAATACCATACATACTCAATTGGGTAAGTTACCCCACAGGAAAAAAGGAGGAGGAAGAAGATAAAAAGGGGGGATGAGAGAAGGGAGGGAAGATGGGGGTGGAGGTAATCAAAAACAAACACTTTCGAAAGTGGACAGGGTCAAGGGAGAAAATTCAATTAAGGGGGATAGGTTAGGAAGGAGCAAAATATAGTGAGTCTTTCACAACATGAGTATTGTGGAAGGCTTTTACCTAATGATATGCATGTGGCCTATGTTGAATTGCTTGATGTCTTAGGGAGGGTGGGCGGGAAGGGAAGAGGGGAGAGAATTTGGAACTCAAAGTTTTAAAAACAGATGTTCAAAACCAAAAAAAAGTGTTTGCATGACACTAGAAAATAAGATACACAGGCAATGGGGCATAGAAATTTATCTTGCCCTACAAGAAAGAAAGGGAAAAGGGGATGGGAGGGGAGTGGGGTGACAGAAGGGAGGGCTGACTGGGGAACAGGGCAACCAGAATATACACCATCTTGGAGTGGAGGGGGGAGGGTAGAAATGGGGAGAAAATTTGTAATTCAAACTCTTGTGAAAATCAATGCTGAAAATTAAATATATGAAATAAAAAGGGGGAGAAAAATGCTATCCATCTCCAGAAAAAAAGATTTGATGGAGTCTGCATGTAGATGGAAGCATATTTTTTTCTTTAAAAAAAATTACATTGGAACAAGTGGAAGGTAGTGACTTTATAAGAAATCAAGATATTATAAAACAGAACCAAAGAAATGGAAAAATGGAAGACAATGTGAAATATCTCATTGGAAAAAACACTGATCTGGAAAATAAATCCAGGAGAGATAATTTAAAAATTATTGGACTACCTGAATGCCATGATCAAAAAAGAGCCTAGTTATCATCTTTCAAGAAATAATCAAGCAGAACTGCCCTGTTTTTCTAGAGCCAGAGTGTAAAATAGAAATTGAAAGAATCCACTGATCACCTCCTCAAATAGATCACAAAAAGAAAACTCCTAGGAGCATTGTCATCAAATTCCAGATCTCCCAGATCAAGGAGAAAATACTGCAAGCAGCCAGAAAGAAACAATTGGAGTATTGTGGAAATACAATCAGGATAACCAAAGATCTAGCAGCTTCTAAAATAAGGGATCAAAGGGCTTGGAATATGATATTCTGGAGGTCAGTGGAGCTAGGTTTAAAACAAAGAGTCACCTAACCAGCAAAACTGAGTATCTTGCTCCAAGGCAACATATGGATTTTCAACAAAATAGAGGACTTTCAAGCCCTCTCAATGAAAAGACCAGAGCTGAATAGAAAATTTGAGTTTCAAACACAAGAATCAAGAGAAGCATGAAAAGGTAAACAAGAAAGATAAATCACGAGGGAGGGACGTATTAAAGTTGAACTGTTTTGTTTACATTCCTACATGGAAAGATAATGTGTATAATTCATGAGACCTGAGTATAAGGGTAGCTGAGAAAATATATATATATGTGTATATATATATATATATATATATATATATATATATATATATATATATATATATATGTATAGACAGAGAGCACAGGGTGAGTTGAATATGAAGGGATGATATCTAAAAAAATAAAATCAAATTAAGAGATGAGAGAGGAATATACTGAGAGAGGGAGAAAGGGAGAGATAGAATGGGGTAAATTATCTCGCATAAAAGTGGCAAGAAAAAAGCTGTTCTTTTGGAAGGGAAGAGGGGGCAGGTGAGCAGGAATGAGTGAATCTTGCTCTCATCAGATTTGACCTGAGGAGGGAATAACATACACACTCAATTGGGTATCTTACCCCACAGGAAAGAAGGAGGAAGGAGATAAAAAAGGAGGGATGATAGAAGGGGGGGGCAGATGGGGGAGGAGGTTATCAAAAGCAAACACTTTCTAAAAGGGACAGTGTCAAGGGAAAAAATTGAACAAAGGGGATAGGATAGGAAGGAGCAACATATAGTTAGTCTTTCACAACATGAGAATTGTGGAAGGGTTTTACATAATGATACACATGTGGCCTCTGTTGAATTGCTTGCCTTCTTAGAGAGGGTGGATGGGCAGGGAAGAGGGGAGAGAATTTGGAGCTCAAAGTTTTAAGAGCAGATGTTCAAAGAAAAGGTTTTGCGTGCAACTAGGAAATAATATATACAGGCAATGGCGCATAGAAATCTATCTTGCCCTACAGGAAAGTAAGAGAAAAGGGAATGGGGGGAGTGGGGTGACAGGAGGGAGGGCTGACTGGGGAATGGGGCAATCAGAATACATTCCATCTTGGATTGGGGGGGGAGGGCCTAAATGGAGAGAAAATTCATAATTCAAACTCTTGTGAAAATCAATGCTGAAAACTAAAAATATTAAATAAAAATTTTTAAAAAGTGTGGGAGCAAACACACATTCCTGTTTCATTCTGTTGGTCACTGGGAAAGTATGAAAACATCACCCATAATCCAGAACCTGTAGTAGCAGGCCATAATGGAACTGATGAACTTCTTCAGGAAACCCAAATTTGCCATGAACTTCCACAAACCCTTATCACTGAGAGTATCAAAGACCTTGATCAGATCTATGAATGTTGTGCACCAGCCTCTATTCTCCTCCTGGCTTTTCTCCTGAATTTGTTGAGCAGCAAACACCACATTCACTGTTCTTCAGCCCTTTCTGAAGCTGCATTAGCTCTCAGGTAGATATTCATCTTCCAGGTGAAGGATGAGCCTATTAAGACGGACTCTGGGAAGAATCTTGCCAGCAATGACTAAGAGAGAGACAATCCCCTGTGATTTTCACAGGACAACCTATTTCCTTTTCTTTTGTAGAGATGTACAATGCAAGCATCCTTCAATTCCAGGAGGATAACATCCTCTCATTGTATAACTCAGAAGATTTCAGTCAACTTTTGTATGAGCTGTGGACTCCTTACCTTATAAATCTCAGCTGAAATAGTATTAGCATCAGTCCCTTTGCTGCATGGCAGGTGCCAAATGGCTTTTAAAACCTCTTCTTCAGTTGGAAGTTTAGTTAGAGGGAGAGAGTGACTTCAACTTGAGGTGTACAGTCGATGGCTTCATCATTGGTTGATGATAGTCTATTGAGAACACCCTGGTAGTGTTAAGTCCTTCTCTCTAGGATCATGTCCTTATCACTAAACAATGTGTCTCCATCAGTGCCGAGCAGTTGAGATGCACGATACATCTTTGGCCCATAAATAGGATTCAGAGCATCATAAAAGTACTTTGGATTGTTACTATTAGCATAAAATTGAATTTTTTCTGCCTTCTTAATGAGTCAAGAATCCTACATTTTTCAACATCATTTGCACTTTACTTTTGATAGAGTTAAATGTCTTAGAGACAGATAAATTATCCTGCTGGTATACCCTGTGTACTTGTTTTTCCTTCAGCAACTTCTGAATTTCCCCATCATTTTCATCAAATCAGTCCTCAAGTTGGTGAGTAATCTGGCCCACATGAACTAATATAGTGCTCTACATCAAATCTCTGAAAGTTGGCTCAGCTTTTTCTCCAAATTAGCAATGAACCATTCCTTCTCAAGAAGCTCTCTAATCTGTTGACATTAAGTCTCCTGGTAGTCAACTTGCCTTGGTCTATCAATTTTGTTGAATGTGAATATTTAGCTTGGAAAGGATAAGTCTATGATCAGTCCACCACTCTGTACCACACATTGCCTTCAATACTAGTGCATCCTGTCTGTCTCTTCTTCTTACAATAACATAGTCTATTTAGTGCCGATGTATGCATACACAAAGTTTCATTGTATTTAGGTAAATGGAAGACAATGTTTGTGGTGATGAGGTCATGAGGTTCACAAGTCTTCAGCAGTAAGTGACTGTTGCTATTGCCAGTTTTGTTCCCACCAGAACTCCCTGCCATGTTTGATAGTCTGTGTTTACTCTGGCATTAAAGTCACCCAGAACTGTAAGCTTGTCTTCTTTTGACATATTGATAATGAGAGACTCCAGGTCTTTGTAAAATTTTTCTTTGACTTTATCAGGCTTTGTCTTGGTGGAAGCATAGACACTGGTGATGGTGTTGTAGCACTTTCCTGCAAGTGACAATCTCATTATCATGAGCCTATAGTTCACTTTTTTGGTAGGTATACAAGATTGAGTAATGACAGCTAGGATTTCAGAATCATTGGGATGGGAAAGTTGTGACAGAGTGGGAGTTAATAGGAGAAGTATAATTAGTTATCAAACTTGACAAAAATGTTCCAGGATACAAGGATAACATACTAACAGATTGTCAAAAGTATGTGAATAGTTTCATGTATTCATTAACTGATTAACCCTTCACTTTTGAACATCATACATATTATATATTATTATATATAATGTATGTATGTATAATATTGTATGTTTATATATGTGTGTGTATATAATGTATGTGTGTATGATATTGTGTGTTTATTGTAAACACACAATACCACACACATGTAAGTACATGCTAAGTATACATGTATACATATCACATACACATATGTACATGTAAATATACATATATGCATGTGTATGGTTCTATGATATATACTACAATTGACCTTATTATGAAAATACTAATAACCTTGCTAGGCCAGTACCCTGCTGTCACGGGCCAAGTTAGAGCTGAGCCCTGCCCTCCTCGGACCACCACGCCCAGGGGCCTGCTGAGATAAACTCAGGGCTCTGAGATATGGGCGGAGGCAGGAGGAGGGGTCTTCCCTTTGCTGCCTCCCTAGCAATTCCAGATCTTTGCCCAGACCTGCTTGAGCACATGGAACTTCCGGCTCTCTGTCTGGGCTTGCCAGAGCACATGGAACTTCCGGCTCTTTGCCTGGACTGCCTGACTGCAGGGAGCTTCGGGTTACTGCGGGAAGAGAAAGGGAGGAGAGTAGGTGGAGTCGGGGTGGTCCTAGTACCCAGGTGTCTTGATTTTACCTGTCCTTTCACCCACATAACCAAAGAAGTACCTATGTCACTAAAGATATAAAAGTTTGCTGCTATCCTGAATAAATTGGAGTCACTCAACATCTTTGGCTCCCGCTCCATACATTGTCTGCGAGATCAGGTCCTTTGCTAGGCAAAGGCCTGGGTCTTGGGGGGATCCCCGAGTTGGTTGTGAGACCGGGGACTCACAACACCCTGCCCCCCTCCATCCCTAGGAACTGGAAAACAAAAAGCATTCTCAAAGAATTGCTATTCTCTACAGAACATACTTAAAAAAAAAGGTTTGGGTGATATTCCTTAAAAAAGTCATCATCATTTCCTGAAAACTCTCTGCCCTGCCCAATAGAATTCCCTCTTATGATAAATAATGGTATACAGAAAAGCAAGTCAGTATTTTGGCCATGTTTTAAAATACATAACTCACTCTATGCCTGTTGTCCGTCCCCTGGAGCAGTGCTTTATTATCAAGTCCTCTGAAGTCATAACTGGTTACTATATTGATCAGAGTTCTGAAGCTGTTCTTGTGGTTTTGTATTAAGGTCATCATTTAAATTTTTCTCCTAGTTATTCCTTCACAATCTATCAGTTCCTGCAAGTTTTCATAAGTTTCTATGAACTCTTTATACTCATCATTTCTTGTGATGCAATAATGTTCCATAACATTCATAAACATAGGAATGAGGATGCAGTTCCTAGATGAGTGTGCTCTTTCTACCAATGCACATTGGCAATTTTTTATGAAACGTATAGTCTAAGAGTTGCTTAAAGCACTGAGCAATTAAACGACATGCTCAGGATCGTACAGAGTCTGTCAGAAGTGGGATTTTAGTGCAGGTCTGTCTATCTCTGAGGTTGGTTCTCTATTCATTCTGTCATTATATTCATGAAACAATATTTTTGGTCATTCCTCAATTGACAGGCACCATCTTTTCTTCCAGTTCTTTGCTATAATAAAAAAGCATATTATAATCATTTTTCTGTATATGAGTCATTTTCTGCTGTCTTTGACCTCCTTGGATTATGTCTTATAATGGGATCACTAGATCAAAAGTAGGTACTGATTAAAGACTTTCAAAATATAATAGCAAACTGTTTTGTAGAATGATTAGAGTTAGACCAGTTCATAGCTCCAATAGTACATTAGTGTGTCTGTCTTCCCACAATCCTTCCAGCATTTATGATTTTCGTCTTCTGTCATCTTGTCAATCTAATGGGTATGAGATGAAACATTAGAGTTGTTTAAATTTGCATTTCTTATTTTTAGTTATTTAGAGGCATTTGTCATATGATTGTTTATAGCTTGAATCTATTGTTTTGAAAACTGTTTATATCCTTTGTGGAATGGCTCAAGTTCTTATGCATCTGTCAATTTGGTATATATCTTTGATATCAGAGGTATTTGTCTCTAGATATCAGATATCTTTATTAGGTATGTTTACTGCATGTTTGTCCCCCTATTCAATAGCTCCCCACCATTTAGATTATCTTGTCCTGTTGCATTCCTATTTTAAAAGACTTTTTTAGAAGAATAGATAACTTGTGTTCTAATTTTTCAGTGTTTTGATGTTGCTTAAATATTTTTTGTATCGTCGAACTGTTTAGTTTCTTTTTTTCTGTAAATTTTCTAGGTTGCCACTACTTGTGTAAAGCTTTTTACCTCTTCTAAACTGCTTTTCTCCTCCTAAGAGCTTTAATTTCTTTCTCTTTTATTTTAACTCTCTCTTCATCTCTTTCAATCACTCAGAGTTTTTATCCCTTGTCCATTCCCTTTTCCAAAAATGGATTTTATTTGAATTTTTTGTAATGATTTTCTTCTCCTGGAATTTTTTCTTGGATTTCTCTTAACTTGTAGTATTAAAAAAATGTACTCAGAGTTTTTTCCCCTTCTTCTATTTGCTCAAGTCTCTAGCACATTCACTAGAGAGAGCTAATGATTCCCCTTCTTGTTATTTTTTCCTAACTTCTTTTGGATGTAAAACTATTTAAGTTATTTAGTGGACACTGGTCCTTCCATTCACGAAAAAAGGGTTTTATTGGAGGGGTGTGTGTTGGTAAGCAAAATGGGCTCTTAGCACTTAGTTTCCCTTTGTTTCCTTTGAGTAATTCAGTGTATTTCATTGAGCCTTACTAGGTGCTAAGCCCTAGGCCCAAACCCCTATTAGGTATAAAACCTATGTGGGTGTGGATTGGTAATTAAGGTGGGGCCCAAGGTGGGGCTAACTCAGGGGAGGGCCTAGTTTACACATGAGTTTGAGTGATAGGTTTGGTACATCAGAGGCTCTTAGACCAAGTGGGTATAAGTCGCCTCTTTGTGACGATTTTAGGTCACGTGGGTGAGTCGCATGTGTGACTCACCCCTGACCCTGAAAAAGATATAAAACCAGGGGCTGGCTTTCTATTCTTTGGAGCTCTTAACCACAGCCGTGGTGGTGCGCATGACTCTGGACCAGCCCTTGTTACGAGCTCCCGGGCTGAACCTACATGTTGGTAACTATGAATTGTATTGGGTCTGCCTGTTGATGTTTGTAATTTGTTTGTACTTTGCTCTGAAGTTCAGTGTGCTGGTCTTTTCCCCTGAACTAAGTGAATATTTGTATGCTGAATTAAAGTAAGCCTGTCAACCCCTTAACCTTGCTTTCCTTGGGTAAGCAGATAAAAAGAGCCTGTGCTTTTGCAGCGTGCTGGTAGCGTTCTTGTTGTGGGGCTTGGGTTGGTCTTACACCCTCACAACAGCTGCTAGCCGGATTGTTGAAACAGGGTGCAAGTTGCCACTGAACTCTCAGTACTCAAATTGACACAGGAAAGCCAGTAAGCCTGATTGATCATAGCTTCCTGGACAACTCACCTTTAATTGTCTTGGGATGGGAACAAGAAAGGGGTTATTATTATCCTGGATGAGATCTCTGAGCCTGAGATCTTAGGGTCTATGTCCTATCCTTTCTCACACTACTAATAGGGGTCACTAACCTCAGATCACAGACCATCCATGCCATCTCTTACTTGAATCTGATCCAGCTTGTATCATTAAATTCTCCATGAGACTCTACCCAAGGCTTTGGAAACCTTTCTCTAGGTCTTTAGATATTATACTCAGGATACAAAAGACCTAGTGAAAGGCTTTCAAAGCCTTGGGTAGAGTCTCATGGAGAATTTAATGATGTAAGATGGATAAGTTTCAAGTAAGAAATGACATGGATGGTTTGTGATTCCAGCATATATAGATATAGAGCTATAGATAAATAGATTTATCTCTACATATGTACATCTATCTGTCTCTACACATATGCCATCCCTCATTCTTATTATATAACCAATTTATTTCCTTTCTAATATATACTTACTGGATATTTTTATTCTATTTCTTTCATATTAGTATGCTAAGACCTCCTTATATTGGGTATCTTTCCATTGTCTTTTGGGTGTTTCAGTTTTGATTAGAGTTTTTGGTGGTCCATGATTCATAGTCATATAGAACCAGTGAGACGTTCCCAATCTCATTTAATGTGTGAATAAGAGGAGTTTTTGTGTCAGCAAGCTAAGACCGGAAATATGATTTCCTTGATATGGGAAATTCGAAAATGAAGATGCCCCATTCTGCTAATGCAGGATCGTATCTTCTTTGTGATTTCTACTTGCCTAAAGCATTGGGAGTTTCAGTGGTTTTTCCATAACTATATAGCCAATCTGTGTCAGAGTAAGAATTTGAATCAATATCTTATTGGGTCAAAGGTCATCTCTCTAATCATTTGACAAGCTTCCAAAAATTATAATCTATATTAATACAGTAAATTCCATAGTCAGAAGTGACTCTCTTCTCATAATCCATTTTACACAATGACAATTTCTATCATCTAATCTACCATATCAATTAATGACTGTTGATACCTTCACTTCATAAGAGTTCTTTTCTTTCTTGGCTTCAATCAAAATGCTATCTCCTGATTTTGCTTGTTTGACTGTTGCTGAATCAGGATGTTCTTCTGGTTTGCTGTCTTCTTTTAGGACCCTCTATGTGAGTGTTTTTCCAGTTTTCCAAAGCCCATTTCTTCCGTTCTGCTCCACTGATGTGAGTTTTGGCTTCTCTGTAAGAGAACCTGAATTGTCCATGACAGTGCCAATCATCTATGATGTACATACATCTGCAGATGTATTCTTAAACACAAGTGGGAACATATGTTGGAAAAACATTGCATATGAGGAATGCTTACCTACTTCTTTGAAGAGTGAAGTATGTTCATTGTATTTTTATACATATGGTACTAAAATCAGTAAATGGACACATTGGAAAAGAGAATGGTTTTCATGAATCTGATGCTGAAATTAAAATAAAAATAAGTCTGCATATGTCTAATGAATACAGATGTCTAAATAGTGTACTTTATTGACTAATATAGATGTGGCCTGGGCTATAGTCCAAAAGCTCTGTAAAGTAAAAAATTGACCTAAAATGTCCTTTAAAAACACTCATTAGACAAAAAGCCTATAACTAGGTAAGGGATGCTGGGAAATTCATAGAAGAAGGATACCTCCTTTTCCATCTTGACCTTACCTCTGCCCCATTTTATGGATTGCGTATATATACACACACACACATATATATATATATATGTACACATACATATATATGTATATATGTGTATATATATGTACATATGCATATACATATATAGATAGATCAATAAAGATATGCATATCATCTTATTAGATAAATGTCAAATAAGAAAATTATATATCTATATCTATCTATAATAAATTCACAAAATAAAATAGTATTGATTATTACCTGTGTCACAGTAGCAAGAAGCACATTGATTTACAACTGTAGATGATATCCAATGACCCCAAATGTACACAGGTATTCCTAGTAGTACATTTCCTCAGTTTTAATGATTTAATCTAATGATAAATAAGCTGAGTTCCTATTTTTAAAAGTACTTGTTCAAAACCTTCAGCTAGACGTGGGGAAAGGGTTAATATGATTCACTGCCATTTAAAAGTCTCCAACACTATAAGCTAAGATGACCAGGTAAATCTACTTGAAATATTGTATTTTTCTATTTTCTTTATAGTCATCAATTAATACCCTTAATGGTAGGGACTTCCGTCCTGAGATTATCTCCAATTTATCCTGTGCATATCTGGTTTGCATCTGTATGTTATCTTCCCCCATCAGACTATAAACTCTTAGTGGAGGCTAAGTAGAACAGTAGGATGGAGCCCTGTACCTAGAGACAGAAAGACTTTATTTCAAGTCCTGCAACAAACACCAGCTATACGACAAGCCACTTAACTTCTGTCTACTTCAGTTTACTTAGCTATACAATGGGAATAATAATAGCACTTTCCTCCTAGGGCCTTTGTTAGGGTAAAATAAATTTATATGAGTTAACTTACATAAAGTGATTTGGAAACCTTAAAGAATTATATAAAATTATTGCTATTATTATCATTCTTTAGGTCAGGGACTGCCTTTGTTTTGTTTTTGCCTTCCTTTGAATTCTCAGCACAAAGCACAGTGTCTGGCATACTTGATTTTTTAAAAATATTTTTTTCTAATTAAAGGAGCCCTCCCTTGACCCACCTTTTAAAGAGGCTTGTTCGCTGAATGGGCATTACCTCCCTCTAAGTGAGTACATGAAAGGAGCCCTAGCCAAAAAGGGCCAGGATCTCCCATTGCATCCTGGGTCATCTGCAGTCATATCAGGTCACTGGATCCAGATGGCTCTGGAGGAGAAAGTGAGGCTGGTGACCTTGCACAGCCCTCCCTCACTCAAATCAAAGTCACCTGCAAGTCATGTCATCATTTACCTGATGTCATGGTCCTCTTTGAAAACAAAGGACAACAACAACAACAACAACAACAACAACAACAACAACAACAACAAATGCTTAATGAAGTGCATAACAAGTCATAACAAAAAGTGGAAAGAGTCCTGTCTCTGGAGTCACAGGTACTGGGTATGGATCTTGGCTATGACATTTGCTACCTGTTACCTTGGATAAGTTGTTTAATTCCTCTGAGTACAATTTGCTCACCTGACAATGTGAAGACTCAACTCCTGGGTGACTTTTATGGTCTGATCTAGGTCTATGCCTATGATACCATAATATCTTCCCTTGGAGAAGGTTGGTCTGCACATATAAAACCACTAGACTATTCTGCCATGAGTAGTAATCAATCAAAACACAATCAGAAAAATAGAATAAATTTAGGGAATCTGTATGACAGGATGGATAAAGTGCTGGTTTCAAATCCAGCCTTAGACATTTATTAGTTGCATGAACTTGAGCAAGTCTTTTAATCTATTGCAAATATCTATATTCTTTAACTGTTTATCCAATGGGGAAAGGCTGTCACCCATATGTGTGTGTGTGTGTGTGTGTGTATGTGCGTGTGTGTGTGTGTGTTAGTTCCTCATATAGCTTGGCTGTGAGAGGTTTTTGAAATATATTTGAAGCAAAGATTTGCCTTTTGATTGATATCTTCCCTTCTTACTGTAACTACGTTGATTGTGTCAGCACAAAATCTTTTCAAATTTATAATCAAGGCAACATATTTTTAATCTTTTGCGATCTCCTCTAGGTTGTTTTTTGGAATTCTTTCTTCTTCCTCTTTCCTTTCATCTCCCCATTAGCCATAACTATGAGAGGTATAGTTATTTATTTCACTTTTCTTCCATTAAAAAAGAGATCTGTTATATTTAGATTGAAAATTCATTCGGAATCTCTTGTTTCACATGGTATAAGATGTTGGTATATCCTTTTTTTAAAAATGACAAACTTCTTTTCTGCTTTCCCAGAAGTTTAAATAAGGAAGCATGCCCATGTAGTTTGCTCTGGGTTTATCAAACATTGAATTAAACTATTTCTGTTTCCTCTGCATCTAGTTTCTTTCCCTGATTTATTTTCCTCTTTTTAAAAATCAGTACAAATAGTATTGAAGGCTGCTGTCATTATAATAGTTTGAGGTCTAGAAATGCTATTTACCCTTCTTTTGTACTCCCCCCCCCAATATTTCTCTTGATATTTTAGCCTTTTGTTTTTCCAGAGACAGCTGTGGGTGAAGTGGATAGAGTACCAGCCAGGAGTCATGAAAACTTGAGTTTAAATCCTACCTCAGATACTTACTAGCTGTGTGACCGTGGACAAGTCACTTAATTTTATATTCGCCTCAGTTTCCTCAACCATGAAATGGGGATAATAATAACATCTGCCTCTCAGAAGCAAATGAAATAATATATTTCCTCAAACATTTTGCCTAGTACTTGGAATACAGTAATACAATATATAAATGCATACTCCCTGCCTCCCAAATGACTTTTGTTATCATTTTGTCTAGCTCTATGAAGTATCCTCTTACAAGTTTGATTAAAATGACCCTAAATTCATAAATTGTTATAAGTAGTTTCATCATTTTTAGTATATTTGTGTGGATCAATAATTATTTAACAATAATTCAAATAACCTTTCAATTACTTGACATTTTAAATTTCAGCTTTTGTATAACTTTAAATTTTATTTGAATTCATTTTTAAAATTTTACTTATTTTTAGTTTTCAACATTCACTTTAATAAGATTTTGAGTTTTAAATTTTTCTCCCTTACTTCCCTCCCCTCTTCCCAAGACAATAAGGCTATACAGGTATAATCATATTAAACACATTTCCACATTAGTCATATTGTGAAATAAGAATCAGAAGAAAAGGAAAAAAACCATGAGAAAGAAAAAAAACAACTCCCCAAAAGAACACACACACACACACACACACACACACACATACACAAGAGAGAAAATAGTATGTTTTAATCTGCATTCAGACTTTATAATTCTTTCTCTGGATGTGGATAGCATTTTCCATTATGAGTCTTTTGGAATTGTCTTTGATCATTGTATTGCTGAGAAGAGCTAGGTCTATTAGAGTTGGTCATCATACAATGTTGCTATTACTGTGTACAGTGTTCTCCTGGTTCTGCTCACTTCACTTAGAATCAGTTCATATAAGTCACTGTAGGTTTTTCTGAAATCTGACTGCTCATCATTTCTTCAGGAACAATAACATTCCACTACATTTATATTCCTCAGCTTGTTTAGCCATTCCCCAATTTATGGGCATCCCCTCAATTTCTAATTTTTTGCCACCACAAAAGAGCTGCTATAATTTTTTTTTGTACATGTGGGTCCTTTTCTCCATTTTTGTGATCTCTTTGGGACAGAGACCTAGAAGTGCTGGGTCAAAGGGTATGCACAGTTTTATAGCCCTTTGTCCATAGTTCTAAATTCCTCTCCAGAATGGTTGGATCAGTTTACAACTCCACCAATGATGCATTTGTGTTCCAATTTTCCCACATCTTCTCCAACATTTATCGTTTTCCTGTTTTGTCATGTTAGTCAATCTGATAGGTGTGATGTGGTACCTCAGAATTTTTAAATTTATTTTATTAAGATTTTTTATTTTTAGTTTATAACACTCAGTTCTGCATTATCCTGAGTTCCAGATTTTCTTTCCCCCACTTCCCCACTCCCTCCCAAAGACAGCATGGAATCCAATATATCTTCTACATATAACTTCACATTGAACTTATTTACACAATAGTCAAATTGTAAAGAAGAATTATTACCAATGGAATGCATCATGAGAAAGAAGAAACAAAACCAAAAAAAAAAAACCCAAAACAAAAACAAAAGAGAGGAAAAAAAAAACAAAAGAAAAAAGGAAAGCAAACAGTTTGCCTCAATCTGCATTCAGTCTCCATAGTTCTTTCTCTCTCAGAGTTGTTTTGATTTGCATTTTTCTAATCAATAGTGAGTATTTTTTCATATGACTATAGTTTTAATTTATTCTTCTGATCATTTATCATTTGGGGAATGATTTGTATTCTTATAAATGTGACTCAATTCTCTATATATTTTAGAAATGAGGCCTTTATCAGAGACACTGGCTGCAAAAATTCTTTCCCAGCTTTCTGCTTTCCTTCTACTGTTGGTTGCATTGGCCTTATTTGTGCAAAAACTTTTCAATTTAATGTAATCAAGATTATACATTTTGCATTTAATAATGTTCTCTATCTCTTGTTTGGTCATAAATTCTTCCCTTCTACATAGATCTGACAGGTAATCTCCTAATTTTCCTATGGTATCACCCTTTATGTCTAAATCAGGTACACATGTTGACCTTATCTTAATATATGGTGTAAGATGTTGGTCTACACCTAGTTTCTGCCATACTATTTTCCAGTTTTCCTAGCAGGTTTTGTCAAATAATGAGTTCTTATCATAGCAGCTGGAGTCTTTGGGTTAATCAAACAGTAGATTACTATAGTCACTGACTATTGTATCTTGTGTACCTAACCTATTCCACTGCTCCACCACTCTATTTCTTAGATAGTACCAAGTAGTTTTGATTATTGCTGATTTATGATAATAGTTTTAGGTCTGTTACAGCTAGTCCACCTTCTCTTGCACTTCTTATCATTAATTCCCTTAATATTCATGACCCTTTGATCTCTCAGATGAATTTTGTTATTTTTTCCTATCTCCATAAAATATCTTTTTTGGTATTTGATTGGTATTGAAAAAGTAAATTAATTTAGGTAGAATTGACATTTTTATTACATTAGCTCTGTCTACCCATGAGCAACTGATATTTTTGCAATTATTTGTATTTGATTTTCTTTGTGTGAAAAGTGTTTAATGATTGTCTTCATATAGTTCCTGGGTTTGTCTCGTCAGATAGACTGCCAAATATTGCATATTGTCTGCAATTACTTTGAATGGAATTTCTTTTTCTATCTCTTTCTACTGGGCCTTGTCAGTAATATATAGAAATGCCAAGGATTTATGTGGGTTTATTTCATATCCTACAACTTTCTAAAAGTTGTTAATTATTTCAACTATCTTTTTAGTTAATTCTCTAGGAGTCTCTAAGTATACCATCACATCATCTGCAAAGAGTGATAGCTTTATTTCTGCATTGACCATTCTAATTCCTTAGATTTCCTTTTCTTCTCTCATTAAGCTAAAGTCAACTTTTCTAGTACAATATTGAATAATAGTGATGATAATGCACATTCTTGTTTCACCTTGATCTTACTGGAAATGCTTCTAACTTATCCCCATTACATGTAATGCTTGCTGATGGTTTTAGATAGATTCTACTTACTATTTTGAGGAAAATTCCATTTATTCCTATGCTCTCTAGTGTTTTTAATCAGAATGGGAGCTGTATTTTGTTAAAAGCTTTTTCTGCATCTATTGAGATAATCCTATTATTTATGTTAGTTTTTTTTTTTTACTGATAGGGTCAATTATGCTGATACTTTTCCTAATATTGAATTTGCCCTGCATTCCTGCTATAAATCCCACCTGGTCATTATCCTCATGATAAGTTGCTGTAATCTCTTTGCCAGTATATTTTTTAAATCTTTGCATCTATATTCATTAGGGAAATTGCTCTATAATTTTCTTTTTCTGTTTTGGCTATTCCTGGTTTAGGTATCAGCACCATGTGTGTATAATAAAATGAACTTAGTAGTACTTATTCTTCTCCTATTTTTTCTAAATAGCTTATATAATACTGGAATTAATTGTTCCTTAAATCTTTGGTAGAATTCACTTGTAAATCCATCTGGCCCTGGAGATTTTTTTCTTAGGGAGGTCATTGATGCCTTATTCAATTTCTTTTTCTGAAATGAGATTATATAAGTATTTTATTTCCTCTTAATCAAGGCAAATTATATTTTTGTAAATATTTATCCATTTCCCTTAGATTGTAAGATTTATAGGTGTACATATGGGCAAAATAACTGCTAATTATTGTTTTGATTTCCTCTTCATTGGTGGTGAATTCACCCTTTTAATTTTTGATGCTGGTACTTTGGTTTCTTTCTTTTTAAAATCAAATTAACCAAAGGTTTATCTATTTATTGTTTTATTTTCACAAAATCAGCTCTTTTTATTAGTTCAATAGTTTTATTAATTTCAATTTTATTAACTTCTTTAAATTCAAAATTTTTAATTTGGTATTTAATTGATATTTTAAATTCATTCTTTTTCTAGTTTTTTAGTTGCCTGCCCAACTCACTGATCTCTTTCTCTATTTTATTCATTGAAGCATTTATAGATATGAAATTTTCCCTAAAAACTACTTTGACTGCATCCCATAAGTTTTGGTATGTTTTCTGATTATTGTCATTGTCTTTGATGATATTATTGATTGTTTCTTTGATTTGTTGCTTCACTCCACTCATTCTTTACAATTTGATTATTTTGTTTCCAATCAATTTCTCCTTATTACATGTAATTTTTATTGCAATACAATCTGAAAAGTATGCCTTTCTGCATTGGATTGTGAGGTTTTTATAAAAATCCTACTACATTGTCAATTTTTATGTAGGTGTCATATACTACTTAGGGAAAAAAACATATATTCCTTTCTAACTTCATTCAATGTTCCCCAGTGGTTTACCATATCTAACTTTTCTAAAAATTTATTCACTTCCTTAACTTCATTCTTGTTTATTTTATGGCTAGATTTTTCTAATTCAGAGAGTGGGAGGTTGAGGTCCCCCGGTAGCATTGCATTGCTTTCTGTTTTTTCCTGTAATTCACTTAACTTCTCCTCTAAGAATTTGAATGCTATGACAATTGGTGAATATATGTTTACTATTCATAAGACTTCATTGTCTATGGTGTCTTTTAGCAGACTATAGTTTCCTTCCTCCTCTCTTTTAATTAGGTCTTTTTTTTGGTTTTGCTTTTTCTGAGATCAGTATTGCTGCTCCTGCTTTTTTTTCAGCTAATGTATCATATATTCTGCTATAGCCTTTTAGCCTTAGTCTGTGTGTATCTCTCTGCTTTAAATGTATTTCTTGTAACAGCATATTGTAGGATTATGCTTTTAAATCTCCTCTCCTATCCACTTCCATTTGATGGAAGAGTTCATCCTATTCACACTCACAGTTACAATTACTATGTCTTTCTCTCCAGCCTATACCACCCCCCCCCACCGTTTATGCTTTTATCTCTCTTTTTGCCCTTTCCCTCCTCTCCAGTGTTTTGCTTCACCTCCCCCCATCTCCCCTCCCTTCTATCAGACCCCCTCCCTTTTCTGTCCCCTTTCCCCTCCTACTTTCTGTAGGGTAATATACAGTTCTATACCAAACTAAGTGTGTATGTTATTCCCTCTTTGAGCCAAATTCAATGAATGTGAGGTTTAAACAATGCTCAACTCCCTCCTTTCCCTCTACTGTAATAGGTCTTTGCACCTCTTCATGTGATGTAATTTACCCTTTTCTGTCTTCTCCTTTCCTCTTCTCCCAGTGCAATCTTTTTTTCTCCTCTTAATTAATTAATTTTTATCACCACAGCAAAGTCAACTTATACCCACATCCTCTGTCTATGTATACCCCTTCTAATTGTCATAATAAAGATATAATTCTCAAGAATTACAAGTATGACTTTCCCATGTAGGAATGTAAACATTATTGTTAGTTTTTGGTTTTTGGGTTTTTTGCCTTCCTTATTTACCTTTTTAATGCTTCTCTTGAGTGTAGTATTTGAAGATCAGATTTCCTCTTCAGCTCTGGTTTTTCCTTCAGGTGTGTTTGAAAAGTCTCCTATTTCGTTGAATGTCCATATTTTCCCCTGAAAGATTATGCTCAATTTTTCTGGGTAGTTCATTTTTAGTTGTAATCCAGGATCCTTTTCCTTCTGGAATATCATATTCCAAGCCCTCAGATTCTTTAATGTGGAATGTGGTAGGTCATGAATAATCTTGAGTGTGGTTCCACAGTATTGAAATTCTTTCCTTCTGGATGCTTACAGTATTTTCCCCTTGGCCTGATAATTCTGGAATTTGGTTACAACATTTCTTGGAGTTTTCAATTTGGGATCTCTTTCAGGTGGTGATTGGTGGATTCTTTCAGTTTCCACTTTAACCACTGGTTCTAGGATATCAGGATAATTTTCCTTAATGATTTCTTGAAAGATACTGTGCAGGCTCCTTTTCTGATCATAGCTTTAAAGAAGGCTAATAATTCTTAAATTATCTCTCCTGGATCTATTTTCCAGGTCATTGTTTTTCCAATGAGGCATTTTACATTTTCTTCTATTTTTTGCATTCTTTTGATTTTGTTTGATTGATTCTTCATGTCTTATAGAGTCATTAGCTTCCAATTGTCCAATTCTCATTTTTCAGGAATTGTTTTCTCCTTTTCCATTTGGCCAATTCTGTTTTTTTAAGGGGTTGTTTTCTTCAGTGGATTTTTCCTCATTTGGTCAATTTAAGGAAATGTTTTCTTTAGTCAGATTTTGTCCTTCCTTTTATATGCCATTGACTTTATTTTGCATACCTCTCATTTCTTTTTCCACTTTTTCTTCTACCTCTCTTATTTGCCTTTAAATATCTTTCTTGACCTCTTCCCAGAAGGCTTTTTGTTCTAGGGATCAATTCATATTTCCCTTTGAGATTTTGGATGTAGATATATTAACAATGTTGTCCTCTTCTGAGTTTGTTTTTTGATCTTCCCTGTTACGTTAGTAATTTTCCTTCAATGTTCATTTTTGCTTCTTGTTCATTTTGTTTGCCTATTTCTTGCCTTTTAAGGTTGTGTTCTTCTGTTGGAGCACAGTGGGTATCATTCCAAGCTTCTCGTCCTGGGAGCCAGTGGCCTGGTCACTGGCTTTGTGTGCTAGGGTCTCAGCTGTTGTCAGCTGGAGGCTGTAGGAGTCTGGCAGCTTACTTGATGTTGAACTGTGGTCCTAGAGGTGATGTCTAGTATGTCCTGAGGATAGATGGGTTTTGGGTGTTTCCCTGGGGCTACATAGGACTACAGGGAAGTTTAGCTCCTGGAAGATGACTGCCTGACCAGAACCGCACTGAAGCATGGTTCTCAGAGCTCGAATCTGCCACTTTCCCTTTCTATGCTAAGGCACACGGGAGTGTACTGGTATTGACATTTGCCTCCTCCACCACACTGAAGTTCAGGATCTCCAGCTGGTTTGCTGAGGTTGGGCTTGCTGCTGTTTGCTGGGATGTTTCCTGTCCTGGAATGCACTACCCTTTTATCTGAATGAGTTGGACCTTTCTTGCCAACTCTCCAGGTTTCCCAGGGAAAAGACTGCTCCAGCTGCTCCATCCAGTCTTTCTGCTGGCTCTAGTGTTCCAGGATTTTAACTGGGGCTCTGTTTTCTGGTTTTTCAGAGGACAATAAGGGAGAGAGAGAGAGAGAGAGACAGTGATCCACTGCTTACTCTGCCATATTGGCTCCCAGAAGTCAACATTATCTCTTTTTTTAATTTTTAGTTTACAACACCCAGTTCCACAAGTTTCTGAGTTCCAAATTTTCTCTCCCTCCCTCTTCTTCCCACTCCCCCCCCCCGAGATGGAATGTCATCCAAAATAGGTTCTACATATACTTTTGCATTAAACATATTTACCTAATAGTCAAGTTGTAAAGAAGAATTATAACCAATGGGATGAACCATGAGAAAGAAGAAACAAAACCAAAAAAGAAGGGAAAAAAGAAGAGCAAATAGTTTGCTTCAATCTACGTTCAGACTCCCCAATTCTTTTTCTGGATGTGGATAGCTTTTTCCAACATGAGTCTTCTGGAGCTGTCTTTGAACCTTGCCACATCTATCAAAATTAGTCCTTACAGATACTGTTTGTCTGTAATCATGTATGTTTTCCTGGTTCTGATTCCCTCATCAGTTCATATATGTCTTTCCAGGTTATTTTGAAGTCCATCTGCTGCTCATTTCTTATAGCATGATGGTATTCCTTTACATTCATATGCCACAATTTGTTAAGCCATTCCCCAGCTGATGGGCATCCCCTTAATTTCCATTTATTTGCCACCACAAAAGAGCTGATATAAATATTTTCATACATTCTGGTCCATTTCCCACTTGTGTGATCTCTTTGTGATACAGCCCTAGAAATGGTATTGCTGGGCATTGCTATGCCCATTTTTATAGCCCATTGGGCATCATTCCAAATTGCTCTCCAAATTGCTGGATCAGTTCACAACACCACCAACAATGTAACAGCATTCCAATTTTCCCACACCCTCTCCAGCATTTGTAATTTTCCTGTTTTGTCATGTTAGCTAATCTGACAGGAGAAATGTAGTACCTAAGAGTTGTTTTGATTTGCATTTCTCCAATCACTAGTGATTTAGATTATTTTTTCATATGACTATAGATATCTTTAATTTTGTCCTCTGGAAACTGCCTGTTCATATCCTTTCACCACTTATTAATTGGGGAATGACTTGAATTCCTATAAATTTGGCTCAGTTCCCTGTATATTTTAGAGATGAGGCCTTATCAGAGACATTGGTTGTAAAGATTCTTTCCCAATTTTCTGCTTCCCTCCTAATCCTTGTTGCATTGGCTTTGTTTGTACAAAACCCTTTCAATTTAACATAATAAAAATTATCCATTTTGTATTTTGTAATGCTCTCTATTTCTTGTTTTGTCATGAATTCTTCCCTTCTCCACAAATCTGACAAGTAAACTATTCATTGTTCTCCCAAATTGCTTGTAGTATCAGCCTTTACTCCTAAATCATGAACTCATTTTGACTTTATTTTGGTATATGGTATAAGATATTGGTCTATGCCCAGTTTCTGCTTTACTGTTATCCAGTTTTCCCAGCAGTTTTTGTGCAACAGTGAATTCTTAACCCAGAAGCTGGACTCTTTGGGTTTATCAAAGAGTACATTACTATAGTTGTTGACTACCACATCTTGTGTACCTAATCTATTCCAATGATCCATCACTCAATTTCTTAGCCAGTACCAAGTAGTTTTGATGATGGCTGCTTTATAATACAGTTTAATATCTGGTATGGGTAGGCTACTTTCCCTAGCATTTCTTTTCATTAATTCCCTTGATATTCTGAAACTTTTATTCTTCCAGATGAATTTTGCTGTTATTTTATCCATCTCTGTAAAATAATTTTTGGTAGTTTTATTGGTACAGCACTGAATAAATAAATTAATTCAGGTAAAATTGTAATTTTTATTATATTAGTTTGACTTAACCAAGAGCAATGGATGATTTTCCATTTATTTAGGTCTGACTTTATTTGTGTGATAATTATCTTGTAATTGTGTTCATATAGGTCCTGGGTTTGTCTTGGCAGGTAGACTCCCAAATATTTTACAGTGTCTGCAGTAACTTTAAATGGAATTTCTCTTTCTATCTCTTGCTGTTGGGCTTTGTTAGTAATATATAAGAATGTCTAGGATTTATTTGGGTTTATTTTATATTTTGCAGCTTTGCTAAAGTTATTATTTCAAGTATTTTTACTTGATTGTTTAGGATTCCCTAAGTAAATCATTATATTATCTGCAGAGAGTGATGACTTAGTCTCTTCTTTGCCTATTCTAATTCCTTCAATTTCTTTTTCTTCTCTTATTGCTAAAGCTAACATTTCTAGTACCAAATTTGATAATAGGGGTGATAATGGACATTCTTGTTTTACCCCCATCTTATTGGAAATGAATCTAACTTATTCCTGTTACATATAATGCATACTGATAGTTTTAGATAGATGCTACTTATGATTTTAAGGAAGACTCCATTTATTCCTATTCTTTCTAGTATTTTTAATAGGAATGGGTGCTATATTTTGCCAAAAGCTCTTGCTGCATCTGTTGACATGATCATATGGTTTTTGCTACTTTTGCTATTGATATGATCAATTATGCTGATAATTTTCCTAGCATTGAGCCTGCATTCCTGGAATAAATACTACCTGGTCATAGTGTATTATTCTAGTGATAAGTTGCTGCAACCTCTTTGCTAAAATTTTATTTAAAATTTTTGAATCGATATTCATTACAGAAATTGGTCTATTATGTTCTCTCTCTGTTTTGACTCTTCCTGGTTTAGGTATTAGTACCATATTTGTATCTATATCAGTAAGGCAAGATTCATGACCTGGAGGATGACCACGAACATGCCTGTACAATTCAGAATTACAAAGTATGAAAAACTCTCTAGGTAGAATGCAGAGTAAGTATAACATTTATTTAAGCACCAAAGAATCAGATCCCAGAATAAGTAATTCCAATTTGATATAGCAGTGATTGTATTCCAGAACCAGTAAGCCCACATCAATGTAGCAACAAGGTTAGAACACAGTATTACAGCAAAGAGTCAACCCATCCTCTAACCTTTCCCCCCTGCTTCCCATAAACAATCACTCATAAATACTAGCTGTTTGCTTACCTGTATCCTCTCCCCCCTCAGTCCTCTGGTCTGCAGCTCTATGGTCTCCACTCTTCCCTCAGCACTCTCTTCTGCAGCTCTGTGGACTTGGAGTTCTTACTCCTTTTCTTTGGACTGAAGTCTGAAGTCTAGCTTCTCTTCTGACTTCTGAATTCTCCATTCTCAATAGCTACCTTCTGGGTGTATATGTTCTTTTTACAGGCTGAAGGCTTCACACCCAATAGGCAAAAGAGTGTGGGAAAGATCTTTAATCACTGATTGGCATCACAAATATGTGGGCCTGCCTCTCTTAACCAGCCCCACCTGAGGCCTATTGAATGGGCAGGAAAGATCTTCACTCACATTATCACCACAGTGTCAAAAAAAGAATTTGGTAGGACTCCTTTTTCACCTTTTTTTCCCAAAGTCTTTTGGAATTAATTGTTCTTTAAATATTTGATAGAATTCACATGTAAATCCATCTGGTCCTGGAGATTTTTTCCTAGGGAGTTCATTGATGGCTTACTCAATTTCTTCTTCAGAGAAGAGATTATTAAGGTATTTTACTTCCTTTTCTCTTAACTTGTGCAATTTATATTTTTGTAAATAGTCATCCATTTCCCTAAGACTGTCAAATTTATGGGCATACAATTTGGCAAAATAATTCTTAATTATTGTTTTAATTTGCTCTTCATTTAAGGTGAGTTCAGCATTTTCTTTTCTTATACTGATAATTTGGTTTTCTTCTTTCTTTTTTTATATCAAATTGACCAAAGGTTTATCAATTTTATTGTTTTTTTCACAAAACCAGCTCTAAGTTTTATTTATTAGGTCAATAGTTTTCTTGACTTCAATTTTATTAATCTATCCTTTGGTTCTCAGCATTTCTCATTTGGTATTTAATTGGGGATTTTCAATTTGTTGTTTTTCTAGCTTTTTCAGTTGCCTGTCCAATTCATTGATCTCCTTTTTCTCTATTTTATTCATGTAAGCATGTAGAAATATAAAACTTCCCTTAAGAACTGCTTTTGCTGAACCTCATAAGTTTTGGTATGTTGTTCCATTATTGTCATTCTCTTGAATGAAGTTATTGATTATTTCTATGATTTGTTGTTTGACCCACTCATTCTTTAGGATTAGATTATTTAGTTCCAAGTAATTTTTAGTCTATCTTCCCATGATCCTTTATTAGAAATAATTTTTATTGCATCATGATCTGAAGAGGATGTATTAAATATTTCTGCCTTTATGCACCGGATTGTGAGGTTTTTATGTCCTAGTTCATGGTCAATTTTTGTGTATGTGCCATGTACCACTGAGAAAAATATATATTACTTTCTATCCCCATTCAGTTTTCTCCAGATGTCTATCATATCTACCTTTTCCAAAATTCTATTCACATCCTTAACTTCTTTCTTATTTATTTTGAGGTTAGATTTATCAAGTTCAGAGAGGGGGAAGTTGATGTCCCACACTAGTATAGCTTTCCTGTCTATTTCTTCCTGTAACTCCCTGAACTTCTCCTTTAAGAATTTGCATGGAATACCATTTGGCACATGTATGTTAAGTAGTGATATTGCCTCACTTTTAGCAGGACGTAGTGTTCTTCCTTATCTCTTTTAGTTAGATCTTTCTTTGCTTTTGCTTTTCTGAGATTAGGATTGCAACCCTTGCTTTTTTTTTTTCACTGTAGCTGAAGCATAATATATTCTACTCCAGCCTTTTACCTTTATCCTGTGTGTATCCCCATATTTCAAATGTGTTTCTTGTAAACAACATATTGTATTATGGTTTTTAATATGATTATGGTTTTTAATCCATTCTGCCATCTGCCTCCATTTTATTGGAGAATTCATCCCATTCACATTCACAGTTATAAATACTATCTGTGTCTTTCTCTATCCTATTTCCCCACCTGTTTATGCTTTTATTTATGCTTTCTCCCTTTCCCTCCTCGAAAGAATTTTGCTTTTGATCACTGCCTCCCTGTTTTAACAATCCGGCTAGCAGCTTCTGTGGGGGTGAAAGATCCACCCACAGCCAGCACCCAGAAGGCTGCCAGCATGCCAGGAAAGCACAGGTTTTTTTGATCTGCTTTAACAAGGAAAGCAAGGTTGAAGGGGTTGGCAAGCTTACTTTATCCAGCATACAGACAGCATTCAGTTAGTTCAGGGGAAAAAGCCAGCATCCTGAATTTCAGAACAAAATACAAACAAATTACAAATATCAACAGACAGACCCAATACAATTCATAGTTACCAACATCTAGGTTCAGCCCAGGAGCTCAGAACAAGTGCTGGCCCAGAGTCACACGCCACCACTGCTGCCGCAATGAGCTCCAACTGAAAAGGGATCTTCAAGCTGTCTTCTCTCCTCTTATAGAGTTTTTGACATCATCAAGCGTCATATGAATGAGCAGAGCCCAGGCTCTGGTGATTGGTTCTTGAGTTGGCCCCTCCCCTTAGGACCCTGGGAGGTTCACATCCACATAGATTAGGTTAACACCCAATAGGGCATGGCTCTGGAGTTAACACCTCCCCTTAGCCAGCCCCATCTTGGGCCCCACCCCAGTCGCCAATCTGCACCCACGTAGGTTCCACACCTAATAGGGCTCTGGGCCTGGGGCCCAGCACCTAGCAAGGCTCAATGAAATACACTGTTACTCAAAGAAAACAAAGGCCATTTTGCTTACCAACACACTCCCTCAATTTTCCCTCCCTATTAACCCCCTCCCTTATCTTACCCTTTTCCCATTACTCATTCTTCCCTCCCTTTTACTCCCCCCCCATTTTTTCCTCTTTCCCCTCCTACTCCTTGTAGGACAAGTTTGATTTCTATACTTATCAGAATATGCTATTTCCTCCTTGAACCAAGTCCAATGAGAGTAAAGCTTAAATACTGCCCTTTTTCATCCCTTCTTTCCCTCTACTGTAATATGTTTTTGTGCCTCTTCATGTGATGTAATTAACCCTTTTCTACCTCCTTCTTACCTCTTCTCCTAGAACAATCCCTTTGCACCCCTTAGTTATGTTTTTGTCATCCCATCAGTTACTTTGTACTGACACCCTCAGTCTATGTATATCCCTTTTAATTGTTGTAATAACTGTACCTTTCTCAAGATTGACACAAACATATATATATATATGTGTATGTGTGTGTATATATATTATATATATAATCCTATATAAGGATGTAAACAATTTGTCCTTATTAAATAACAAGGTGTTTTTGTTTTTTCTTCCTGTTTACCTTTTTATGTCTCTCGTGTTTTGTATTTGAAGATCAAATTTTCCATTGGGCTCTGGCTTTTTCATCAGGAAGTTCTGGAATTCCCTTTTTTCACTGAATGTCCATCTCCTTGCCTGGAAAATTATGCTCAGTTTTGCTGAGTAGTTGATCTTTGGTTGTAGTCCAAGCTCCGTTGCCTTTCAGAATATCATATTCCAATACCTCCTGTCCTTTAATGTAGAAGCTGCAAGGTCCTGTGTGATCCTGACTGTAATTCCACAATATTTGAATTGTTTCTTTCTGGATGCTTGCAGCATTTTTCCTTGACCTGACCACTCTGGAATTTGGCAACAATACTCCTTGGAGTTTTCAATTTGTGATCTCTTTCATGGGGTGATCGTTGGATTCTTTTGATGACTATTTTATCCTCTCGTTGTAAGACCTCAAAGAAATTTTCCTTGATGATTTCTTGGAGTATACTGTCCAGGTTCTTTTTGTCATCATGGCTTTCAGGAAGACCAATAATTCTTAGATTATCTCTCCTGGATCTATTTTCCAGGTCTGTTGTTTTTCCAACGATATTTTAAGTTTTCTTTCATTTTTTCATTCTTTAGATTTTGTTTGAGTGGTTCGTGATGCCTCATACTGTCATTAACTTCTACCTGCCCAATTCTAATATTTTTTGGAGAGGGTAGGGTAGGGCAACTAGGATTAAGTGACTTGCCCAAGGTCACGCAGCTAGTAAGTGTGTTGAGTGTCTGAGGCCAGATTTGAACTCAGGTCCTGCTGACTCCAGGGCCAGCGCTCTACTCACTGTGCCATCTAACTGCCTCCCCCCATTCTAATTTTTAACAAGTTGTTTTCCTCACTTAGCTCCTGTACCTCCTTTTTCATTTGGTTAATTTTATGTTTCAAGGAGTCATTTTCTCCAATTAAATTCTGTAACTCCTTAACCATTTTGCCAGTTTTACTTTTTAAAGATTGGTTCTCATCAGTGAATTTTTTCCATCTTTTCTTTTACCTCTCTAATTTGGTTTTTAAAATCCTCCTTGAGCTCTTCCAGGAATGGTTTTTTGGCTTGATACTAGTTCACATTCCCTTTTGAGGTTTCACATGGGGGTACAGTGTCAATACTGTCCTCTTCTGAATTGGTATTTTGATCTTCCCTGTCTTCATAATAAGAGTCAATGGACCTTGTTTATCTGGATTGTTTCTTCATGGTGGTTTTCCTTTTCCTGGCTTTTAAAGTGTATCTCTGCTTCTGGGGCCCAGGGGGCTCTGTTCCAATCTTCTTGTGCTGGGACATAGGGGCCTGGTTTGTGTGCTTTGGATGCTGTGGCCTCTGGTTTTGTCAGCTAGAGCTATATAATGCTTCCACTCACCTGGTGCTGAGCTGGAACTGTCTGATGTGTGCCAAGGTCAAGGCCAAGTGCTGTCTTTCTGAGTTTCTCTGGGTTACACCAATGTTAACCCTATGAGGTCTGGGGGAGTGGTGGTCTGGCTTCTGGAAGTCTCCTCTTCTTCTAGGGCTGTGCCATAGCACAGGTGGTCTCAGCTGTTGTCTGAACTGGTGTCTGTCACTTTCCCTGGTTGTGCAAAGGTGCACCTGGGGTCCTGGAGTTAGCACTTGCGGCCTCCACCCCACTCGGGCTCAGGAACTCCTGCTGGTCTGCTGAGGTGGGTCCTACTGGGATGCCTCCCTTCCTGTACTGGTCTCCTTCCACCACCACAAGAGGGGCCAGTCTCCCCAGCCTTCCAAGCTAAAAAAATTACTGAAACTCCACTTCTTGTTCCTCTATTCCAAGATTTTTCCCAGGGCTGTGTTCTCTGGGTCAGTTTAAGATAGGAAAGGAAAGGACGAGAGTCCCTACATTTTACTTGGTAATCATGGCTCACTGAAGTTCAAGAAGGTGAGTTTCATACCTTTGGACTGTGGGCTGAAAGCCTCAGGAGTAGAAGTTGCTGTAGCCACAGGTGCTATGCTGCTATTTCACCTAGTTCCAACAGACCCCCATCTTGGGATGAGAGGCCTACAGATTGCCACCGCAGCATGCAATTCAGCACCGGGCCTGGTCCTGCTCCCACTCTGGTATGGCTTAGTTCAGTGAGCTCAGTTCTTTCCCAGCCGGGTCCACTGGCTGGGTTCAGCTGCTGCTCCCACTGTGTTATGGTTGGGTGGTGTGGTCAGGTTCAGTTCTGTGCCTGGTGCTCTCCCAGCCCATAAATCCATTCCACTGATCCTATTGGCTCTCCTGGGCCAGAAATCTGCTACAGAGTCTCCTAGTGGCTTCTACTTCTCTCAGATCTGCTTAGATTCACTTTTATAGAGGCATCTAACAGAGTTCATAAGAGAGTTCTGATAAGTCTCTGTTTTCACTCTGCCTTCTTGGTTCTGCCTTTCCATTTCTTTAAAGACCATTTTGCTATTGCATTTATTTGTCTTGGGTTCTGATAAATGGAATCTTCAGAATTTTATATATTTGTAGTTATTTTGAATGGGGCTTCCTTTTCTATTATTTCATCCTATATTTTGTTACTGCTACCTGGAAATATTGGGAATTGTTTTGTGGATTAACACAAAACAAATTTTTGTTTTGATACTTTAAGTTAATAGTTATTTTAGCTTATTTATTTACTTATTCTGTGGGATTTTCTAAGTAAGACTGTGTCAGCATTCAATATGAATAGTTTCATACAGTCTTTGCCAATGTCGTTCTCTTCATTTTCTCCCATTTTGTAACTATTGTAACCATTTCTAGAATTATAGCAAATTATACAGAGAAGTGAATTCTTTTCTTAACTCTGGCATATATTGGAGAATTGCTTTAAACATTGAGAGATTAAGTAACTTGCCCAGGGTCACAAAACCAATATGTGATAGTCAGGAATTGATGGCTTCAAGACCAGCTTTCTATACACTATATTATACTTAATATAATTTTTTCTCATTTTAAAAATTACTGATACTCATTATTCCTTTCTCTTTGGGGATTGCTACAAAAATTTTTAATTGGGAAATGTGAGTTAATTTTACTTTACAGTATAATATTTTAATACATTCGAGCTTCTTTTTTGAATTTTTAAGTTATTATTTTTTCTATCTTTATGAGCCTCTGTCTTTTTATTTTTCCTGACTCTGGGCTAGGTTTATATTTCAGCTTTCTCCCTTGGATTTTTGGCCTTTTTAATTTTTTATGGTGTTCCCAATTTTTCTTGTTTTTCCCTACATTTTTCTCTTTACTCCCTCCTAATACTATACAGGTATTCCCAAGGCTGAGCATGGTCAGCATATCTGGCAATTAAAAGGTGTGGGGTTTGGCCCAACTCTCTGTCAAGAATGAAAACCAGGAGAAAAATACTAGTTCCAGATGGGTTTTTCAGTTCTCTTTCTATTGGTCATGGGATTTATTTTTTTAAATAGTATTTATTTTTTCCCCAGTTAAATGTCAAGAAAATTTTTAGCGTTCATTTTTATAAGATTTTGAGTTCTAAATTTTTGTCCCTCCCTCCCTTCCCCTCTTCTGAAAATGGTAGGCAGTTTACTATAATTTATACATGTGTTGTCTTATAAAAATATTTCCATATTAGTCACAGTCATAAAAGGAAAAAGAGATCAAAAGGGAAAAACATTAGAATGGATAAAATAAGTTAGAAAAATGCTTAAATTTGCATTTAGTATCCCTCAGTTCTTTATCTGGGTATGGATAGCATTTTCCTTCGTGAGTCCTTTATACTGGTTGTTGATCATTTGTTCCTGAGAAGAGCTGAGTCATTCATAGTTGATCATTACACAATATTGCTGATACTATGTACAATGTTTTCTTCATTTTGCTCATTTCACTTTGCATCAGTTCATACAAGCCTTTCCAGGTTTTTCTTAAATGTGCCCATTCATCATTTCTTATTGCTCAGTAGTATTCCATCATATTCAGGCACCACAGCTTGTTCAGCCATTCCCCAATTGATGGGCATCTCCTCAGTTTCCAATTTTTTGCTACCAGAAAAGAGCTCTTACAAATATTTTTTTACATATGGGTCCTTTTCCCTTTCTTATGATCTCTTTGGGATACAGACTTAGTAGTGGTGTTGTTGAATAAAAGGGTAACAGTTTGATGGCCCTTTGGCCATAGTTTTAAATTGCTCTCTAGAATGGTTGAAATGGTCATGGGATTTCTTTTCTGTCTTGACACTTCTACACTCTCCATGTCTTCTATATATCACCCCTATCCCTCCCTCTTTCTTTTGAATAGATGGATAAAATAATGCCTGACATCTAAATGAAATATAGGTTTCTCACAGGGATTCTCAGTTTTGTTTTGTTTTAGATTGTATTATGAGTAGCTAATTTAATATACTTTGTATGAAATACGTGCTTAATTAAGTGCTTGTTAGTTTTGCTACTGACGGATGTGACTTCTGTTACCATAGGTGTCAGAATTGCCGCTAGAGTATGGAAGCTTGCAAAACTCCCAATAACCTGCTGAACCAGATTAAAATGCAATTGGGAAATGTTAAACAAAACAAATAAAACACAATACAACAGAGATAATGTTATTTTCTTATTTTTATAAGTCAATATATGGTCTACAAAGATCTGTTTCTATTTGGCACTTGTTATATTTGCTGTATAATTCCCCCCCTCCCCATTTATTGAGGTTACAATGGTTTGTAGAAAAACAAACAAAAGAAAATCTGCCACCTTGACAATCATACCCACCTGTTAATGCATTTTAGTTAAATATCTAGGTTTAAGCAGTGTTCTACTTTATGTCTCCAGTACATTTGGATAAGCAAAGGTCCTTTACTTCCTTTGGTTGTTTAGAATATCACAAAATTTACTTAATATTTTTATAGCCATTGATTGTCTTCACAAAGGGCTGCCCTTATGGGCATGGGTTATTGACAGCTTTAACTCCTAAAATCACATCTGATATAGTATATCTTATGGATGCATCATGGGAGAGAGGGAAAAGAAGGACAGGAAGGGAGATACCAAACCAGTTTGAAAATATTTATGTGTCTGTCTCTTTCGTTTTTAATAAAAAAAAACTATTTTAGGTTTCTTATTATTCATTAAATTACTAGTTCCACCAAGTTTTTATGTTTAGAATAGTTTCAATCTGTCACTTAGGTAATAGAAGATATGAGCCTTTTGGTAAATAGTGTTTGCTTTCATGTATGGTTTGAACTGTCTTTCTAATCTCATTTTTCACAATACTGCCATGCAGTTTTTCTAACAGTCTTCATTGAATGGGAATTCCCTTCCTTGATGTTTCATAATATTTAATATATCAAACACTTAGATACACACATGTATCTCCCTCTATATATATATATATATATATATATATATATATATACACACATATAACACACACATATATGCATATATGTCTTTGATTCATATCCTGTATTATTTATTCTTAGTACATTGAATTTTTCTTCCATTTTAAATCTAGTATCAGAAAGATATTATAATTGTTATATTAGAGGATAACATTGATCTGATAGTTCAAAGTTTTCCTCCTTTTTCTCCTTCTTTGTAATTTACCTTAGTGGTCTTTTCCATTTGTCCTTTATATAAATTTTAAGGCTATGGAGTAGCTTGGCATTGGATACTTCAACAGACTGGATCCTCCTCTGCTTTATTGTTTTCTCTGAAGCTCCCTGGATGCAGGCATACATTGAGCTCCCTCATGGCCTCCTGACAACCAGCAGGAGCTCTAAGCCTGAGTATATACATGATCCAAACATGGTTTGTGGTGTGGCAACAGTGGTTAAGAGAGTATAAATATTCTGTAAAAGTCCTATTCCAATACTCATCATACTATGGAGGTAATTCTGCATTCCTGTGAAGTTTTGCCATTGGAGCAAAAGCTCTTTAACACCAAGCTGACAAGTCTTGGTTTGGCAACAAATTGTATCTGTTGCTTGAGGACTAAGAAAATTAGATGTGGTTCTGGTAGTGTATGCCATCTGAGAATCAGCCTGGTTAAGTTATAGGGAATCATCATTCATGGACTGATCATTTTTTCAGCCTCAGCAACTCCCAAGGACCATATACTAAGGTGTCACTGTAGAGGGTTTAGGGTGTGGAGGGAATGCATTTATTAAAGTTAAAAATGATCAAATTAAATGCTGATTGGATCACAGAGAAACCAGCCTAACAGTACCTTACTAGAGCATCTGTGAACTATTTTTTAGAAAGCAATATGGAAATATACATTAAGGGCTATAAACCTATTCATGCTCTTTGACCTAGGGATCTTGTTACTTGATTTAGGCCCTAAAGGCATTATTGAAAGGGTAAAAAGCTCTGTATGTATGAAAATATTAATGGAAGCTCTATAATGACAGAAAATAGAAATAAGACAAATGCAGTGATTGGGGGAAATTACTGAATAGATTGTGATATGTGAATGTAATGGATAGTATTGGTTATTAAAAATGACAGATATTGCGGCAGCTAGGTGGTACAGTGAGTAGAGCACTGGCCCTAGAGTCAGGAGTACCTGAGTTCAAATCTGGCCTCAGACACTTGACACATTTACTAGCTATGTGACCTTGGGCAAGTCACTTAACCCCAATTGCCCTGCCTTCCCCCCTGCAAAAAAGAGAAATGACAGATATTGAAAAGATAAAGAAAATAAGGGAAATATATGAAGAGATGAAAAGATAGGAAAAGAGAATAAGAATAGTACATACTATGATTACATAAAAAAATAAGCACCAAAATCGAAGGGGGAAATGCGTCAAAGAAAAACAAATCCAAAGAGGACTCAAAAACAGAGGGTATTTATGTTAGCATTATGTTAAAGTTAATTCACACATTTTTTAAACAAATTGTAAACAATGTTGAGGTAGTGATTTTACACTTAATTTTGTCATATTTGTTTATTAAATTTTTGTTGATGATTACTAAGTGTAGAATAAGATTTTTAAAATAGACTTTAAAAATGCAATGCAATGCTTATTTTACTCTTCCCTATTTACATCTTGAAACTATGAAAAAGTTAAATATAGACCATTTAAAATAAATTTAGGGGAATGAGGTTGGGTAATGATTGTCGCTAGATAAGAGGAGACATCATTAACATCTTTTTCTGCAGTTTATCAGCTAGGTAAGGGCCACTGTGAGCATGATTATTGAACTCCCTTTAATCCTTTGAAAGCATTAAGAAGACACTATAAATAATAAGAAATAATGAAGGACCTAGTTGTTGAGGGTCAACATTTTTTTGGGGGAGGGAGAGCAAGTTTCTTAGCATTTCAATGTTAATTAACTCTTTCTGGTTACTTATCTTCTAGCAAAAATAGGACAAAATTGTTCAATTGACCCTCATTTTATGAAGCCTCATCTGCTTCCAAATAGTACTCATAACTTTGCTGTAAATATATATGAGACATTTCTTAAACAGTGGAATTTATTAAACCAGTTTTTTTAAATGAATCATTATTAATATTTGGAAGTCACTATTAGTCTTTCTATGTTACTAATTAGGATAGTGCTATCTTCCCACTTGCTAGTGTTCTTTCTCAGCTCAAATTTCCTTTTATCCCACCCATTATACATATACCCCTCCCCATTCTCATAGAATGCAAACTCTTTAAGGGCACAGATTCCTTTTGTCCTTACATGTCAGAATCTACCCCAATGCCTTGGCTATTTGATGTTGTCCTTTCAGTCATGTTGACTCTGTGATCCCATTTGGGTTTTCTTGGCAAAGACACTGGAGTGGTTTTCCAT
Organism: Trichosurus vulpecula; assembly: GCF_011100635.1. Lineage (NCBI taxonomy): Eukaryota > Metazoa > Chordata > Mammalia > Diprotodontia > Phalangeridae > Trichosurus > Trichosurus vulpecula. The sequence goes on from NC_050581.1 coordinate 26,902,044, forward strand.
TTCCTTCTCCAACTCACTTTACAGATGAGGAAACTGAGGCAAACATGGTTACCATATTTCCCCATGTATAAGATGCACCCTTTTTTGAAAACTTTGGGGTCTAAAAACTGCCTGCCTCTTATACAATGGTTGTAGATTTTTTTTACTTGCATTTCCCACTTTTTTGAACTTGTCTTTGTGCTCATTGTTTTGCATTTGTTACTGGTATATTAGGTTATGTTTTGCCACATTTTGCCCAGAAATGGCTCAGAAAAGATTTTCATACAGTGCTGAATTCAAGTTAAAATAATCCAGTTTACAAAAGTGAATGGAAATCATGCTGCTGAAGGTATGTTTGGTCTTCCTCCAGCTGAGAAAACAATCCGAGACTGGCTATGGAAAAAAGAAACCCTACTGAAAATGCCATGGCAGAAGAAGTCTATGAGAGGTAAGAGTGAAGAAACCAACTACAAGAGAAGTTTGTATGTGGGTGAAAAGAACCTGGGATAATAACAAGACTGAGATCCTTGTCAAGTCATTTAAGAAGTGTGGCATTCCAAATGCCATAGATGGAACTGAGGACGAGGCAATATATGAAGACAGTGATTTGTCATCAAACACAGATGAGGATAAGCTAATGGATGGGAGTTTTGACAGTGATGAGGAATTGTATTGAATTTTATGATGAATAAAACTTGAGTTCAATAACTTTATGTAATACAATTTTTTTTCCAAATTTTGGGCCCCAAAATTAAGATGTGTCTCATATATGGGGAAATACGGTAAGTGACTTGCTCAGGCTCACCCATCTACTAAGTATCTGAGGCTGGATTTGCTTAATAGAGTTTTCCTGGCTCTAGGTCTGGCACGCTATCTACTGTGCCACCTCATTGCCCACCTTGGTTATTTTAGGTTCTCAATAAATATTGGTTGAAATAGAATAAATTTCTACTAAGTAAACAAGTTGGAAATCAGGTTTAACTCTAATTTTTCCAATCCTTGTTTGACTCTGAAATATTTTCTCTGGCTATGTCCACTCACATTTGGGATTTTCCAAAGCATTTCATGGACATCATTATTATTTTGCACCAAAGTGTGTTTTCCTTACAATCTGAAGTTTGACTTCTATCCTAAACAATTGCTTCCAGGAATTTTCCTGATGACATATTTGACACCCATTCTTTATTCCATTTCCTGTCAATGTCAATGTCTTCTTTAGAACTCTGGGTTTGCTTTGGACGTGGATTATCTGCTGTATTTAATATGAGCCTTTCTTCTTCCTCTCTTTTCCTTTTTCATTAACAATGTGATATGTTCTTCCCTCAAAAGAACAATTTTGAGCAACTAAGTCATTTTGACTATTGTAATGCCCAAATTAACTACAAAGGACATATGAAGTAAGATACTATCTGCATCCAGAGAAGGAGCTGTTAAGTAGAAGTAGGTTTAGAAGTATTTTACACACACACACACACACACACATACACACACACACAGGCACACATACACACACACACATGCAGACATGCACATGCACATATACACACATTTATGTCTAATGGTAGCCATCGCTAAGGTCAAGGGGGGCAGGGAAGAAAAAAAGGAATAAAAAAGAAATTTATTATGTGTTTAAAAGGAATAGCAAGTTATATATAATTGATTTGCAGTTTCATGCACAATCATCTTTTTCCTACTATGCTGCAGAAATGCTTGTTTTTTCATAAATTTAAAATAAAATAAATGAAATTTTAAAACAGAAAATACAGCATTTTACAAGAAAAAAAAACAAATCATAGGTCATGGAATTAGAGCTGGAAAGGACTTTAAAAATCATCTAGTCCTATGTCACTTTTTACTGATACTTTTACTGAGTCACTGATGGGTAAAATTATATATTCATATAGTCCTAATTATATTTTATATAACATCTTATGACTGTTGAGAGGCAATGTTTCCAAAAGAACTACCAGCATAAAGATACTTTCTGGGTGGCTTTGGCTCAATTCAGCTCAAATTGGACTGATCCAGGGATAGGACACAAATTAAAGCAGGTGACATTTAAGGTTAGGAGGGGGAAAAAGCATTTGCTGCTGCAAGCCTAAAGAATCAAAGAAGAAACTAGTTTAGATTATTAATAGCTTCAGTAAAGTATTGGGATGCAAAATAAAATCCACAAAAATTATCAACATTTCTACATAGAACAGAAAAAGAAGAAATGACAATAAGAGAAATTCCAATAAAATAATTACAAAATGAATAAAATATTTGGTAGTTAATTTACTAATGTGTGCAAATTCACACATCTAACTTACATAAAATTTCAGCAAAATGGTCTTTACAGAAATAAAAGGAAGACAACTTAGAAATATGCCTTGATTACAGTTAACTTGTGCCAATAAAATAAAAATGACAATATTGCCTAATTTGCTTTACAGTAATGATCAAATTAATGACAAAAAATAGACAAAAAATAAATATTATTTTGTAAGAAGAAAGAATCCTGGAATTACCAAACCTCAAAGGATATTGTAAAGCAGTAGTCATCTAAACTTTTTGTTAGTGGTTAAAATACATACAACAAAGAGGAAGAGTGGAACAGGCTTGATAAGCCCATTGTTAACTGATAAGCAATTATTAAAACAATACCTCAGTATTTGATAAATCCCCAAACATAAATTACTGTGGAAGGGATTTCTTTCTGATAAGGACTGTGGGGAAAATGGAAAACGAGTTGACAGATATTGGTTTTAGCCAAATACCTTATGTCATATCTTCTAATAATCTCAAAATTAATGCTGCATGCATATAAAAAGTCACTTCATACATATATATATACATACACACATACATACACACACAATACACATACACACATATGTCTACTGTCTCCCTCATGTCAAAGTTTGCCAACATATGAGGGAGACTGTTCTATAAGGTGAATTATAGCAAATTTAAGAATGATGAATCATAAAATCTTAGAGTAGGAAGGAACCTAGTCCAACCAATTCCTCATCTAGAATTCCCTGTATTGTACTTCTGAATGCCTCTACAGAGTGGGAACTTCTCACCATCTTATTCATTCCTTTAGATTGTTCTACTTGTTAGGAAGATGTTCAAGACTAATTCGATTGTCATTCAGTTGTTTTTCACTCGTGTCTGACTCTTCATGACCCTGTTTGGGGTTTTGTTGCCAAAGATACTGGAGTGGTTTGTCATTTCCTTCTCCAGCTCATTTTACAGATGAGGAAACTGAGGCAAACAGAGTTAAGGGACTTGCCCAGGGTCACACAACTAGAAAGTGTCTGAGGCCAGATTTGAACTCAGGAAGATGAGCCTTCTTGACTCTATCCACTGGGTCATCTGGCTGTCCCAGCATCAACCCTAAAGCTGCCTTTAATTTCTCCCCATTGTTCCTACTTCTGCCTTTTGGGGCCAAAGAGAACAGCTTTTACCTAATTTCCACATAGCAACCCTTCAGATTCCTGAAGTAGCTTTCAATTCACACATCTACCCTAAAATTTAACTGTTTGGGAAGGACCTTTACAGTCAACCCATTCTTCTACATTCCAAAGTTCTTTGCAAATTGTTTGCAAAAAGTCATTAATACACCACTCTGCTATTTTTGAATCTTTTTTGTGCCTGTATAAGGCTCATTGCCATAGTAAATATCTTCTTACAGCTTGCTACATGTTTATGAATTTGTCCCCCTAATCGAGGCTGAGGTAAGCACTTGTCTGTTGGCCAGCCCTGAAAACACTCCATATCAAAATCTGAATAATTGCTATATGTGTAAGATGTTACACTAGCTTTGTGTGGCTGCTGTCTTTTGCTTCCTTGCAAAGCAAACTATTTTATTGGGGAAAACGGTGCTTCTTGCATAGTGGAGAATTCGAGTTTTGCTTTTTTTTTGGATATGGCACAACTGCAAGATCTCCTCTCATTTAAGATTAGGAAACTTAGTAAGAAGTTGTTCTAAAAGAGAATTCAGGCATTCACCAAAATTTTTCACATCTAAAAATGCTGCGGTAGGTGGTCATGGTTCTGTATAGCATGGAAAAGAAAGGAGCTCAAGTGGTGGTGAAGTGTTCTTGAACTTCTACTTGAATTGCTCTTGTCACTTCACAGTTCTGAACAAGCACCTTGAGTAATGCAGGTGTGTCCAGGCACCAAATGTGGTCATTTGGCATGCATAAAGGACGTGGGCCCAGAGAAAAGAGAGCCCTTATCCAGTTATGCTGTGTTATAGGTTAGGAAGACTAGAGAGCTCAGGGAAATCAAGTCTCTAAATTCTCCTCCCCTCATTTAATCTGGCTCCATTGAATTCTTAACAAAGCTATCAGCTACTGCAAAGGATTCATATAAAATTTAAGAAGACTCAGAAAATGAAAGTGCTTGCTAGATCTGCTAATATTCGTCTAATTCAACCTTCCTACAGTGCTGCAATATAAGATTTCACTTTTATTTTCATTTGTGGAGTGTGATATGGGTCAGGTAATGGTTGACTGAACCATTCTGGAGAAGCTCCATACTACCAATAGCAATTCAGACTACTGAGTCTGATCAGTGAAATATCAGTTTTACCACTTACTGCCCATGTGATATTATTCAATTCACTTAGACTCTTTGGACTTAATTTCTTTATTTGTAAAATGAATTTTGGATTAGATGATGTGTGAGGTCTCTCTTAGCTCTAAATCTATGAAGAACATATTCAAATGTTTTAAGAATCTGTACTTTTATTGGCATGGGTATTACTTCAATATTGTAATCTCTCCATGCCTTATCAAGATGCTCTTCATGAAATGCTATGATATATATATATACAAATTTCTCCCCATTTTTACCCTTCCCCCACTCCAAGATGGCATATATTCTGATTGCCGCACTCCCCAGTCAGCCCTCCCTTTTGTCACCCCACTCCCCCCATCCCCTTTCCCCTTACTTTCTTGTAGGGCAAGATAAATTTCTACGCCCCATTGCCTGTGTATCTTATTTTTTAGTTGCATACAAAAACTTTTTTTGTTTTTGAACATCTGATTTTAAAACTTTGAGTTCCAAATTCTCTCCCCTCTTCCCTTCCCACCCACCCTCCCTAAGAAGGCAAGAAATTCAACATAGGCCACACACGTATCATTATGTAAAACACTTCTACAACAATCATGTTACAACTATATTTCCCTCAATCCTAGTCTGTCCCCATTTATTCAATGTTCTACCTTGACCCTGTCCCTTTTCTAAAATGTTTGCTTTTGATTACCTCCTCCCCTATCTGCGCTCCCTTCTATCATCACCCTTTTTTTTTTATCACATTCCACCTACTTTCCTGTGGGGCAGGATACCTAATTGAGTATGTATATGATTCCCTCCTCAATTGGATGAGAGCAAGATTCACTCATTCTCCCTCCCCTGCCCCCTCTTCCCTTCCAACAGAACTGCTTTTTCTTGCCATTTTTATGTGAGATAATTTACCCCATTCTATCTCTCCCTTCCTCCTCTCTCACTATGTTCCTGTCTCACCCATTAATTTTATTTTATTTTTTAGATATCATCCCTTCATATTCAACTCACCCTGTGAGTTGAATATGTGTATGTACACACACACACACACACACACACACACACACACACACACACACATTCCCTTCAACTACCCTAATACTGAGAAAGGTTTCATGAATTACACACATCATCTTTCCATGTAGGAATGTAAACAAAACAGTTCAACTTTAGTACATCTTTTATGATTTCTCTTTCTTGTTTACCTTTTTATGCTTCTCTTTCTGCTTGTATTTGAAAGTCAAATTTTCTATTCAGCTCTGGTCTTTTCATTGAGAAATCTTGAAAGTCCTCTATTTTATTGAAAATCTGTATTTTGCCTTGGAGCATTATACTCAGTTTTGCTGGGTAGGTGATTCTTGGTTTTAATCCTATCTCCAATGACCTCTGGAATATCATATTCCAAGACCTTCAGTCCCTTAATGTAGAAGTTGCTAGATCTTGTGTTATCCTGATTGTGTTTCCACAATACGTGAATCATTTCTTTCTGGCTGCTTGCAATATTTTCTCCTTGACCTGGGAACTCTGGAATATTCCTAGGCATTTTCTTTTTGGGATCTTTTTCAAGAGACGATCTGTGGATTCTTTCAATTTCTGTTTTACCCTCTGCTTCTAGAATATCAGAGCAGTTATCCTTGATAATTTCTTGTAAAGATGATGTCTAAGCTCTTTTTCTGACCATGGCTTTCAGGTAGTCCAATAATTTTTAAAGTATATCTCCTGGATCTATTCTCCAGGTCAGTGGTTTTTCTAATGAGACATTTCACACTGTCTTCCAGTTTTTCATTCCTTTGGTTCTGTTTCATAATTTCTTGATTTCTCATAAAATCACTAGCTTCCAGTTGCTCCAATCTAATTTTTAAGGTATTATTTTCTTCAGTGGTCTTATGGACCTCCTTTTCCATTTGACTAATTCTTCCTTTTAAGGCATTCTTCTCCTCATTGCCTTTTTGGAGCTCTTTTGCCATTTGGGTTAGTCTATTTTTTAAGGTGTTACTTTCTTCAGTTTTTTTTCTGGGTCTCCTTTAGCAAGTCATTGACATGCTTTTCATGATTTTCTTGCATAACTCTCATTTCTCTTCCCAATTTTTCCTCTACTTCTCTTACCTGCTTTTCCAAATCCTTTTTGAGCTCTTCTATGTCCTGAGACCAATTCATATTTTTCTTGGAGGCTTTTGATGTAGGCTTTTTGACTTTGTTGACTTGTTCTGACTGTATATAAAAATATTTGTCTTTGTCACCAAAAAAAGATTCTAGAGTCTGAGTCTGCATTCTTTTTCATTGCCTGTTCATGTTCCCACCCAACTACTTGACCTTTGAGCTTTTTGTCAGGGTATGACTGCTTGTAGAGTAGAGAATATCAAGCTTTAGGTGCTGTGCTGCTGTTTTCAGAGCTACTTCTACTCCACTGTCACTGCAAGCTCTGCCACAGCAGTGCTCCTCCTCCCCCAAGAACAGCCAACCATAATCGTGACCCACATTCAAGGAGGGCACAGCCAGAGATCCTGCCTCTGCTCCAGCAAAGCATTCCTTGCACTCCTGCTGTGATCCAAACCCTTGATTCCTCCCACCGTGTGAGCCAGGGACTCCAGAAGCAGCTGACGCTGGAAGTCTGGAAGCAGCTGACGCTGGACGTCTGTAGGAGCTTCCTGCTGCTGCCACTGCCACTACCACACCACCTCTGCTACCCCCAGGGCTGGGGCTGGACTGCTCTGTTACCCAATCCAGCAGTTTTCCCGCTAACCTGCTCTGTGGTCTTTGGCATTTGTGGGTTGAGAAGTCTGGTAACTGCCACAGCTCAATGATTCGTGGCCCTCAGGCCTGCTCCTTCCAATTCCTGGTCTGGTTGGTCCTGGAACGGCCCATGTTGAGTTGGGCTCTGCTACCAGCACTGTGTGATAGACCCTCCCTGAGACCATCCAGGCCCTCTTGGGCGGGAGACCTGCTTCCTTATACTATTTTGTGGATTCCACAGCTCTATAATTTGTTCACAGCCATTTTTTACAGGTGTTTGGAAGGATTTGGGGGAGAGCTTAACCAAGTCCCTGCTTTCCAGCAGCCATCTTGGCTGCACCCCCCCACCCCCAAGTCATTTTTTGCAGGTGCTTTTAGGAATTGGGGGAGAGCTCAAGCCTGTCCCTGTTTTCAAGCTACGATCTTGGCTCTGCCCTCAGTAGTATTCTTGATTTTAATTTTATTAATTTTTCCTTTGGTTTTCAGTATTTCTAATTTGGTATTTAATTGGGGATTTTAAATTTGTTCTTTTTCTAGCTTTTTTAGTTGCATACTCAAATCATTGATTTATTCTTTATTTTATTCATTTAAGCATTTAGAAGTATAAAACTCCCCCTAAGGACCACTTGTGCTGCATCCCATTAGTTTTGGTATGTTGTCTCATGGTCATTCTCTGATGAAGTTACTGATTGTTTCTATGATTTGTTGCTTGACCCACTCATTCTTTAGGATTAGATTAGTCTGTCTTTCCATGGCCCTTTGTTAGATATTTTTTATTGCATCATGATCTATAAAGGATGAATGTAATATTTCTGCCTTTCTTTATTGGAGGTTTTTATGTTGTAGTACATGGTCAGTTTTTGTTTAGATGCCATGTACTACTGAGAAAAAGTAAAATTCCTTTTATATCCCCATTTACTTTTCTTCAGAAGTCTACCATATCTCACTTTTCTAAAATTATATTCACCCCCTTAACTTCTTTCTTGTTTATTTTGTGGTTAGATTTATCTATTTCAGAAAAGAAGAGGCTGAGTTCTCCCACTAGTATAATTTTGCTGTCTATTTCTTCCTTAACTCCCTTAACTTCTCCTTTAAGAATTTGGATGTTATACCACTCGGTCCATATATGTTTTGTAATGATATTACTTACATTGTCTATGGTGCCTTTTAGCAGGATGTGGTTTCCTTCCTTATGTATTTTAATTAGATCTATTTTGCTTATGCTTTTTCTGGCATCAGGATTGCTACCCCTGTTTTTGTAACTCAGGTGAAGCATAATATATTCTAGTCCAGCCTTTTGCCTTTACTCAGTGTGTATCTCTCTATTTCAAATGTGTTTCTTGTAAACAACTTATTGTAGGATTAACGTTTTTAATCCATTCTGCTATCCACTTCTGTTTTATGAGAGAATTCATCCCATTCACATTCAGTTATGATTAGTATCTGTGTTTCTCACCATCCTATTTCTCCCTCTGTTTATCGTTTTCTTTCTCTTTTCTCCCTTTTCTTCCTCACTAGAATTTTGCTTTTGCCCATCACCTCCCTGAATCTACCCTCACTTCTATCAGCTCCCTTCCTTTTCTTTCCCTTTTACCTTATTACTTCTTTCCTTCTTTCTCTCTCCCACTCCCTTTTTTACACTTTCCACTCCTACTTCCTATAGGGCAAGTTAGATTTCTATACCTGAGTATTCCCCCCCCCCCCTTGAGCCAGATCTGATAAGGGTATGGGTCAACCAATGCTTATCTTCCTCCCTTCTTTCCCTGCACTGTAACATGTTTTGTGCCTCTTCATGTGATGTAATTTACCCTTTTCTGCTTCCTCCTTTCCTCTTCTCCCATTACAATCCCTTTTCACCACTTAAGTAGGTTTTTTACCATCACATTAAAGTCAACTTATACCCACACCCTCTGTCTATGTATATCCCTTCTAAATGTTGTAATAAGTTCTCAAGAGTTGCAGATATCATCTTCCCATGTAGGGATGTAAACAGTTTGCCCTTACTGAATAGCATGTTTTTTTCCTCTGTTTGCCTTTTAATGCTACTCTTGGATCTAATATATGAAGATCAAATTTTCTCTTGAGCTGTGGTCTTTTCATCAGGAAGGTCTGGAAGTCCCATATTTCACTGAATGACCTTCTCCTTGCCTGAAAGATTATGCGCACTTTGCTGGGTAGTTAATCTGTGTTTGTAATACAAGCTCCTTTAGCTTATGTAATTTCATATTCCAAATTCTTTGATCTTTTAAGGCAGAAGCTGCAAGGACCTATATAATCCTGACTGTGGTTCCATGATGTTTGAATTGCCTCTTTCTGGCTGCTTACAGTATTTTCTCTTTGACATGATAATTCTGGAATTTTACTGCAATATTCCTTGAAGTTTGCAATTTGGGATCTCTTTTAGGAGGTGATCAGTGGATTCTTTTGGTGATTGTTATACCCTCTGATTCTAGGATATCAGAGCAGTTTTCCTTGATGATTACCTTTTGCAAAAAAATTAATTTATTTTTAGTTTTCAAGATTCATTTCCACAAGATTTTGATTTCAAATTTTCTCCCCATCTCTCCCCTCCCCTGCCCCAAGATGAAATGCATTTTGATTACCCTGTCCTCCTTTGTATCTACCCTCCTCCCTTTATGCCCCTCCCCTTTACTTTTTTGTAAGGCAAGATAGATTTCTATGCCCAATTGCCTGTATATCTTTTTCCCAGTTGCATGAAAAAAAACAGTTTTTAACATTTGTTTTTAAAACTTTTGAGTTACAAATTCTCTCCCTTCTTCTCTCCCCACCAACCCTCATTGAGAAGGCAGGCAATTCAATCCAGGTTATATATGTGTATTTATGCAAAACACTTCCATAATAGTCATCTTGTGAAAGACTAAGTGTATTTCCCTCCATCCTATCCTGTCCCCCATTTATTCTATTTTCTCCTTTGACCCTGTCCCTTTTCAAAAGTGTTTGCTTCTGAGTACCCCCTCCCCCAATTGGTCCTCCCTTCTATCATCCCCCACCATTATCCCCTTCCCTGCTACTTTCCTGTAGGGTAAGATACCCAATTGAGTGTGTATATTATTCCCTCAAGTCAAATCTGATGACGGTAAAGTTCACTCAATCCCTCTCACCTCTCCCCTCTTTCCCTCCATTGTTACAGCTTTTTCTTGCCTCTTAAGTGAGATAATTTACCCCAATTCTATCTCTCCCCTTTTCCTTCTCCCAATATATTCCTCTTTCACCCCTTAATTTTTTTTAGATATCATCCCTTCATATTCAACTCACCCTGTGCCCTCTGTCTCTCTGTCTGCCTCTGTCTGTCTCTGTCTCTCAGTCTCTGTCTCTATCTGTATGTCTGTCTCTATCTCTCTATGTATGTGTATATATATATATATATGTGTATATATATATATATGTGTATATATATATATATATATATATATATATATATATATATATATATATTCCCTTCAACTATTCTAATACTGAGAAAGCTCTCATGATTTACAAATATCATCTTTCCATGTAGGAATGTAAACAGAACAAAAAGAAACAAAAACAATGACCATAGAGAATCATTATGGTGACAGGAAAGAATAAAACAAATTCAAGAGAGAACAACATTGTCAATATATCCACATCTTAAACCTCAAAAGGTAATATGAACTGGTTTGAAGCCCAAGAAACCTTCTCGGAAGAACTCAAGAAATATTTTCAAAGTCAAAAAAGGGAGGGAAAAGAAAAATTGAGCAAGGTCTTTAAAAATACAATTGACAAAATGGAAAACAAGCACCCTAAAGAGAGCAACTCCTTAAAAGGTAGAATTGGCCAAATGGAAAAGGAGGTACAAAAGCTAACTGAAGAAAACAATTTGCTAAAAATTAGAATTGAGCAAGTGGAAGCTCATGACTCTATGAGACATCAAGAATCAGTCACCCTATATCTCAACATTGAAGAACTTAAAGATTGTGGAAAATATTGTAAAATACAAAATAAATTAAATGTTGAAAGGAAACTTTGAACCTGATGTACAGAGCAAATGCCAGGTCTAGCAAACTTAATGAGTTAACATTAGACTTTCAGACAAAAGGCTCAAGGTGTCAAGTATCCCATTGAAGTTAGAAAATGTAATGAAGTTAGAAAACTTGGAACAATAACAAAAATGGATTTTCTAAGAATTAACCAAGAAGGCCTACTCAACTTGAGGAAAATGAGGTTATACCTGTGTATATCATAGTATACATAGATCATTAAGCATGTAGTAGAATTTTGGTATCCCTGGCTCTAACAAGATTTCGTGCATATAGGCTCAGATTCAATCTAGCTCAGACTCAGTCTGTGTCAGATTGTTTTGGCCCCGTTGTCAATACAAGCATCGCAAATGCTCATGTTCCTTAAGGGCCTCCCCAATATGGTGAATCACTAAAAAACTTTGTTTTTCTTTGGCTATAAGAAGGCTTGGGTTGAATTTATTCAGCAGACTTGGGCACAGCTTCTGAAACATGGAGGACAAGGACAGATGCCCCATCTGGAAGTGTATGCCTGATTTTTTCAATTCTATCAACTTCAGGGATTTGGGAAAACTTCAGGTACCTTTTTGTGTTTTTTTAATCTTGTTTTGTCTTGTTTGTTTCTCAATGCTTACTCCTAGATTCTCCTTTATGGAAGAAGAGACTTCAAGCCCTCAAACCTGTAATGGGTCAATCCTTTTCAATTCCCAAAAGTTCTCCTTTGGGTTGTCTTTTACAAAATTGGGAAAAAATTTAGCTTCTCTAAAGAATTTTAAAAAAAGCTGGTGTTCTTTTGCAACATTGTTTGCCCTTAGTATCACCTAGAAGGCCACAAAATGTGGTCTGTTTTGGGGACTTTAAAACATAATACTCTCACAGTTAGAATTATACTATTGACAAGAAAGAAAATGAATAGAAGTTTCCTACATACTGGCCTTCATCGAGCTCTCTCAGAACCCCATCCTCAGAAAGGATTGTAAGATGCCCAGAGCTAGAGCCATCCCAAAAAGGGGTAATGGGGGTCAACTGGACATTTTGGATGACCCCCTTCTTGTGGCCCCCAGGGCTTCGGCCCCAGGCCCTCCTGCTGCTCCCCAACCTCTCCCAAGCTCCCTTGCTTCCCATGTCCCCCTATCTTTGGCCACCCCATCTTTCTCCTGGTTTCCCTTCCCTTTTCCTCTATCCCACCCCTCATTTACTACCTTGTTCACCTTCCAAGTCTCCTTCTCTGCATCTCCTCTGGTGGCCCCTCCCCTGTTGGCAATTCCCTCTCAGGTCCCAGCCATGAGTCTCACTGAAGCAGCTCCCCCTTTGGACCCTCCCCCTCCCAAGTCACCCCCTACTCAGGTTCTGGCCTTGGGGACTGCCCCAACTGCAGACCCTGTAGTATCTACCATCATGGGCCCTACCCCTGAATCACCCAGTCGGGTTCCAGTCTCAGGCCCCACCCCCACAGCAGTGGGTGTATCTCCCCTTCTGACCCCTAACCCTCTTCAGGTACCAGCTGACCTTTTCCCTTGCCAGCCAGATTCCCTGGCCTTGCAGTCCAATACAGATCAGCTGGCACTGCCCAGCCCCTCCCTCATAAGAAGTGGGAATTCTTATCTCCCTCTTTAACTCAGGTCCCCACAGTGCCTTCAGGGCTTTTTTCCCTGAGGGAAGTGCCTGTCTTGCCTAGTGGCACAATTAGAGTATTCTGTTCTCCATTTTGATCTTACTCAAGTTGAAGAGAAACTGAAGAGATACTCAGAAGATCCTACTAAGTTTACGGAGGATTTTAGGGATCTGTCTTTATAATTTCAGCTTTCTTGGGGTGATTTGCATATTTTCTTCTCCACCTTTTGTACCACTGAGGAGAAGAGGAGAATCTAGGAGCAAGCCCCAAAATCTGGGGGTCATTTGCCAGAAATGCCCCCAGAAAATAGCCCCCAGGAACAGCTGCTATTCCTACTAGTGTCCCAGGATGGGATTACCAAAAGAGTGAGGATAGGAGAAAGAGAAATCATATGGTAATTTGTCTGTTAGAAGGCCTAAGAACAGCATTTCAAAAGCAAATAAAATTTTGAAAAATTAGGTAAATTACTCAGGGAGAAAAGAAAACCCTTCCATTTTTCAAAATCAGCTGGTAGAATCCATTACGAAGTATACAAATTTAGATCCCGACTCTATGGAAGGTGTATCAATCCTTTGCATATATTTCATTAATCAGTCTTCCCCAGATATTAGGAGGAAACTGCAGAAATTGGTAATGGGACCCCAAATACTTCAGGCCCAATTATTGGAGATGGGCTTCTGAGTTTTCAACAACAGAGGCTTAGTCAAAGCAGAGGAAAGAGAACACAGGGAAAGAGCTAGAGACAGAGAATATGCTCAATTCTTGGCTGTTGCCATGGCCAGGAAAAGTCCCTAGGAGCTCCCCTCCAAGGCACCCCCCCCAGGAGCCCCAGGAACCAACTCTGGGACCATGCCCACATGACCAGGAGGGACATTGGAGGAAGGATTATCCCCAAGGTTGGAAAAGTGGTGGAGTAGTCCTCCGGTACCCTGTCCTTCATTTTTCTCAAGACAAGGAATGACAGGGGAGCCCAGAGCTTGGCAGCACTCCCATTTTCTCTGCATCTCTCACCAAGCCATGGGCAAAAATCGAGGCCGAAGGTAAGGTTAACTACTTTATCATGGCTACATTCTCTGTTTTAGAGATTATTGTGATTACTGTGGCCCTACTCACCCTTCGAACCATCAGGTCATGGGCATCCAAGGGGAAATTAATTGATGTCTCCAGACATACCCCCTCCCATGCCTACTCGAGGATCTGTTGTTTGAACACTCTTTCCTTATGCTCTCTTCTTGCCCTATCCCCTTGGTGGGAAGGGACCTGATGGTGAAATTGGGGAGGCAAATTTCTTTAGTTAAATCGCCCATCTCCCTTTTCCCTCTGTTTACCAGACCTCCCCATCTTTCCCCAGAAGTGTGGGAGACAGTTGAGCCAATTGTTTTGGATCAGGGAATTCCTGGGTAAGCTACTTCTGTCATTCCAGCTATAGTTTGCCTCTGAGACCCTAAAGTGTTCCCCCATTGCAGTCAATATCCAAATAAGCCCAAAGCTTAATTGGGTGGGACTGCAACCATTAACTGCTACTCAAGGCCCTGACCCACTCCTGCTAGAGTGGTACCCTGACCAAGCTAAAGCTTTTGAGACTTTGAAAACTAAATTGACCACCACTCTAACATTAGCTTTACCCAATCTAGAAAAGCATTTCACTCTGTATGTTGAAGAAAGGAGAGGATAGGCTTTGGGAGTCCTAATCCAGTCCTTAGGACCTGATCCTAGGCTGGTGGGGTTACCTGTTCTTCAAAACAATTTGATTCCATGGCTGTCACAATCATTTTAACTGAGGAAGCTTCTAAACTATACTGCCTGTTTGTTCCTTGTTTGCTTAACCTCTTTGCTAAGTTTGTCTCCTCCAGGGTCAGAGCCATCAACTTCCAGATGACTCTTCAGGCTATGTACCCCTTGAACAGGACCCACAGAGGCAGGTACAGCTCTACATGCCTTGCCATCCTGAAGCTGTTTCAAAAGCTAAGACCTTTGCCCCTTTCCCCAAAGGAATTTGGGTCCCATTTGTTTGAGGGGGATGATGGGGTATAGGCTTTGAGAGCTCCCTTGAACTGCCCTTGAATCTTCCTACTTGATGAGGCATTTGCCTGAGGCCATAAGCCTTTCATTATCTCTAGGCCCAAATCTCTGTTACTTTTAACCTAGCCTAGCCCTCCATTGTCCAGCTACTTCCCACACTTGATCCTATCAAAATATTTATGATCAATCTGTTACCCTTAAACTACCCTAGACTTCCATTGTCTGTTACCTCTGGTTTGCCTCTGGCAACTTCCCACCTTTGATCCCATCAAAATCCCATTTTCTTGATTTCTGGAGTCTGACATCTAGTCACCCCAGTCCTATTAAAATCCTCCTTAGACTCCTCCTCAAGACTCTCCCTAAACCTCTCCTACCATCACCTCAGAACAACTCCTACATCCCTCCTACAGTCTTTCTGTAAACAAGCTCCATCTTGCCTCCATGAAGGTGCTCAGATTCAAGCTAGCTCAGACTCAATCTGTGTCAGATTGTTCTGGCCTGATTGTCAATATAAGCATCACAAATGCTCATATTCCTTAAGAGTCTACTCAATATGGTGAATCTTTAATATACTTTGTTTTTCTTTGACTGTAAGAAGGCTTGGGTTGGATTCATTCAGCAGGACCTGGCATGTTGGTATTTTGGAGCCCTGAGCACCCGTAAACCTCAACACAAGGACCTTAGTTCAAGTCTTCTCATTGTTACTATCTGTGTGACCTTGGGCAAGTAACAGCTTCTATGGCTTTCCTTAATTGTAAAATGAGGGTGTTGGACTAAGGTCCCTTCTGATGCTATATCTATGACTGATTAGAGAAGATCTTATGATTTCCCTTTGCAAATAGACCTTAAAAATGTGCCTTTAAAAATTGGAAATTGGGGAGGTCTATCAATTGGGAAATTGTTGAACAAATTCTTATATATGATTGTGATGGAATACTATTGTGCTGTAAGAAATGATGAGCTGGGGTGATAGAAGGGAGGGCAGAATGGGGAAAGGGGCAATCAGAATACATGCCATCTTGGCCTGGGCGGGGGAGGGTAGACATGGGGAGAAAATTTGTAACTCAAAATCTTGTGGAAATGAATGTTGAAAAAAAAGAAAAAAAGAAATGAATAGCTGAATGCTTTCTGAAAAACTGGAAAGACTTACATGAACTGATGCAAAGTGAAGTAAGCAGAATGAGTAGAACGTTGTACTTAATAACAGCAATATTATATGATGACAAACTGTGATTGACTTAGTTCTTCTCAGCAATACAGTGTTCCAAGGCAATTCCAAAGGACTTATGTTGAAAAAATGCTATCCATCTCCAGAGAGAGAACTGATAGAGTCTGAATTGAAGCACAAAAAAATTTAAATTGGTGCCTTTAATCTTTAAGAATCACAGCATTGTGTAGCAGGAGTATGGTGTAAGAGTATGGACAAATAAACTCTTTTGATTGTACATCAAACAATGCCACAATCTCAAAGGAATCAAAGATTCAAGAGATGAAAATGGTAATGGAATGACTACCAATACTTACAGAATAAGTACTATAAAAATATTCAGGAAATAAATAATTTTTGTCTTGCTTTGAAAGCGAGTAATAACAGGTACACATATTGAGTGCTTTTTGGATACCCAGAAAATATCAAAAGGAATTCCTTCAGAATTGATTAGATTCTCTATAGAGCATTTATTTAAAGTTACAGAGAAAAATCTCACACATTTGGAAAGGTTGTACTCTGTGCCAGTGGAGGGAGCACCCATATCAGCAAAACTGAGGTGCCATTAAGTAAGTAGGCAAACAAGCAATCATTTTATTTCTTTGAAAAGAGGTTAAAATTGCAAATTAATTAAGAGTTCAGGGGGGAAAACAAGGACAGTCCCCAAGTAGACATACATATTTTAGAAAACAAAGAAATAAACATTTCCTCTTTTTTTTCTTGTAGGATTCAGTTTGCCAATGGAAAAAAATATCATTTTTTTGAGGTTTCAGACTGGCTAAATATAAGCCATCAATTTTCAGAAATTATAGCCAAAATCTATCTTTAATTCCACATATTGTATAAGGAGTTAAGCAATTCCCAGGGCAAGCAGATGCTCTGAATCTCTTTGATAAATGATGCTATCTTCTACAAAGCTAGAGGCATAGCAAAGTAAATTCAGAAAGGTTTGACTAGCTTTTCACCTACAATCCTACATATTTTGGTGGTTATCTAGGAAAGTAAAAGCATTTCTTCAGGAATCTTATATCTGGCACAACAAACTATTTATTCTATGGCTCAGGAATAGGCCCAAATGATCTTCTGTTCTGAGAAATTACATTTTCCATCAAGCAAAATAAGAAAAAAGGAGTTTTTGACTCATTTGACAGATAGAGCTATCATTGATACACAGGTAGATAATGCAGCATCCAGACAATTAACAGAGTGATAGCAGGTGGTCCAAGGATTCATTATAAGGCCACTCTGCCTCACATGGCATTCAAGAAACACTATTTTGATCATATCTTTCTTTAAATAATGTAGGGCATGTCATTCTTCCTCATAAGTGTCCCAGAAAGCAATTTTGCTCTAATGTGTTCCTGGAACAAAGATAGTATGGAACACAGCAGCTTGTTGTTGTAGCATATTTATGTGTGTTCATGACACACATTTTCCCCCTGATGATTGCTGTCATATCTGCTCAGCTCAGTAGTCAAAATAAGTCTTTACATTTTTTCCCTTTATGCACTGCAGACTAATCCCAACTAGATAGAGTCGAGGTGACTTTGTTTTCTTCATTCCACACTAGTACTATCAAGCTATCCTACAATACATCCAGTCTCAGGAATGATTACTGTTGTTAAAGATGTAAGAGACTGACAGAAGGCAAGCTCGACTTACCTAAGGTAAATTGTCTCTGGAGGGCTTAAAGTGGCTTTGAAAAAAAGAGCATACTTATAGAATCAGGAAAACGAAAACTCCTCAGACAGTATGTTAGATGAGGTGCCATTTTGCAAAGTCTCTCCTCTTCCCTCCCAGAATTTATTTGATTCACATGTTGACAAGAAAATCTGGCAAAGTTATCAAATGAAGGTGAACAGGACAAAATTAGTAGATTCCTGTGAAGCTGTGATGGCTTTAACACGATCTCCCAAGATCCTCCTCATGATAAATTACAGTGATGTATATTTTATCACCTATCAGTATGATTTACCATGGGGGCAGACTTTTCTCTAAATGTGGTGCTTTTATGGTATTATGTCACCAAAAATAAGAGAGTAAGGAGGAGGAAACATAAAGGATTTGAATTTAAATCTTTTTCATCTTATTATTGTAATGCATGATTTATGTAGAAAACTTGATAACATCAGCCTCCTTCTCCTATTAAAAAAGTGTTCAATGAAGGCTTTTTAAGACCTTTACTATAATTACACAAGATGGTTTTGATACAAAATTAAGGTTAGTGTAGACTATTCATGTCCTGAGATTATAGCTTTTAGAAAAGCTACATCTCAAAGGTGAGCTTGAATGAAATACCAAAAAGGTCTGTTCTGATTACTGGAGGATAAGAGGGAGGGAAGAAGAAATGAGGGACTCTATTACTTACAGGATCACTTTGAGATAAGGTTGTATTCAACCTGGAGAGGGTTTCGTTTATTTGCTTTTGAGTTCTTTTATGGGAATGTATTGGAGGATGTTGGCAGGTAGGTGGTATAGTGATAGGGCACTGGGCCTGGAGTCAGGAAGACTCATCTTCCTGAGTTCAAATCTGGATTCAGATGCTTACTAGCTGTGTGAACCTGGACAAGTCATTTAACCCCATTTGCCTCAGTTTCCTCATAAAATGAGCTGGAGAAGGAAATGGCAAACTATTCTATCTTTGCCCAAATGGGCTCATGAAGAGTTGGATACAACTGAACAATTGTTGGTGTATTGGTGTGTTTTGTGCATGTTTCTATTTGAAAGAGCAGGAATTGCTTTCTAATTAAGAAAGTAGAGCCCTTGGAATTTCTGGGAGAAGGAACTACCTGGTCTAGTTTGCTGCAATTTGATAGTACTAAAATGTGGCCATGGAATGCTGAAACAGGCTTAGTAAGCATCAAATACTGTTTTTCTTGGCTGCAGATTAGAGAAATGAATGCATTTGTTTCTGTTTGCACTGTTTTCCAGATGAAAACCTCTCTTGTTAGCTGTCGACAATGTCACTTCCACATTTTCATGTGATGGGTTTCTACTGCTGCTTATTTTGAAACAGAGGTGATAATTAATCTTCCCACATTCAAGCATTGCAAACATATTTCCATTTCAAATGAGATAAGAACCAAGCTGAACCACCCACACTTACATTTTAGATGGATTTGTAGCTCATGTTGTAACTGGACTGAATTTTTTTTCATGGCATTGGCATTACCAATGATGAGCTGTAAGGTATTATTTTTAGTGGACAATCTCTCCACAATAGTGTGCTGACTCATTCTAAGTTGGAAGGATAAAAGATATTGGGGGAATGGTTTAGCATCAGTTGTTTTGCTTACTTTATGCTATTTTTAAATTTTTTTCAAGTTTAATAGTATTTAATTTTTTCCCCAGTTACACGTTAAGAAAAAATTTTAGCATTCATTTTTACAAGATTTTGAGTTTTGAATTTTTCTCCCTACCTCCCCTCTTTTGAAAATGTTAGCTAGTTTGATATAGTTTATAGATGTGCTATCATTAAAAAAATCCATATTAGCCACAGTTGTGAAAGAAGAAACAGATTAAGAGAAAAAAAATGAGAAAGAATAAAGTAAAAAAAAAATATGCTTCACTCTGCATTCAGGTTCCATCAGTTCTTTATCTGGATATGGATAATATTTTCCTTTGTGAGTCCTTTTTCCTTGTCTTGGATCATTGTGCTAATGTTGCTAATACTGTGTACAATGTTTTCCTTCTTCTGCTCTTTTCTCTTTGCATCAGTTCATACAGGGTTTTCTGAAATCTGGCTGTTTATCATTTCTTATTGCACAATACTTTTCCATTACATTAATATACCACAGCTTGTTCAGCCATTCCCCAATTGATGTGCATCCCTTTAATTTCCAATATTTTGCCACCACAAAAAGGGCCGCTACAAATATTTTTCTACATGTAGGTCATTTTTGCTTTTTTATGATTTCTTTGGGATACAAACATCATAGTGGTATTGCTGGATCAAAGGATAGGCAGTTTGGTTGCCCTTTAGACATAGTTCCAAATTGCTCTCCAGAATCACTGGATCAGTTCACAATTCCACCAACAGTGCATCAGTGTCCCACTTTTCCCATATCCTCTCCAACATTTATCATTTTCCCTTTTTGTCATCTTAGGCAATCTGATAGATGTGAGGTGGTATCTTGGAGCTGTTTTAATTTGCATTTCTCTAATGAAAAGTGTCCTTTAGAACATTTCTTTATGTGGCTATAGATAGCTTTGATTGGCCATCAAGTTTTTGGAGTTTTTATTTTGGAATCTCTTTCCTGAGGTGATTAGCAGATTCTCTCAATGTCTATTTTGCCTATAGGTTCCACGACATCAGGGCAGTTTTCCATGATAAGGAGGAGGAGGGGGAGATAAAGATTCTTACCAATAAACTCCAGGAGGCAGAGACCCTTGCCGAGTTTGCTGAGAGATAAATAGCCAAGATGGAAAAGACAGTTGATGACTTGGAAGGTAAACTGAAATGCACCAAAGAGGAGCACCTCTTCACACAAAAGATGCTGGAACAGACTCTGCTTGACCTGAATGAGATGTCAAAACCCCTTTACCCGCAGCCCTACCCTGTCATTGCTCCTTCCACTTGCTGACTTTGCTGGAGGCCAGCCTGCCTGAAGCTGACCTTTAAACTGAGGGCTGATCTTTAACCTGAAGGCTGCTTTCTTCTCTGGGTCCTTGCTTACCCTCTCCTCACCCCATCCCTACCTCCAATTCTCCATGTCAATTTCACCAAACTGTCTATCCCAGATGCACTAAAGGATGAATACTTTTGGGAATAACATTTAAGGGAACATGAGCACAATGCAGCAGTGTCTTTAAAAGCATATTGTATGATGTATACATTTTGTAATTACCTTTTTTGTTGTTGCTGTTGTAGCAACCATTTGTAAGACATTCCAGATATTTCCCAGCTCTTCAGCTGCATCTAATCCCGTTTCTTCCTTTTGGCTGGTAAATCTTTCTACCTAAACAATGCCCCTTCTCCATAGAAGAGAGAAAGAGGTGTTAGTCTGACCTACTGAGAGCTGAACATAGCTCAAGAAAAGACTCTACCAAAGGAAATCTCAATGTTCTGTACCAAGCACCAGTGAAACCAGAAAGGTCATTCCAGGAGTAGTTAGCCAAAAAAGAGTGCTGTTCAGGTTTTCAGCTTTAAGATGTCTTGGGGTGGTTTTTTTTCTTCTTCACCTTTTCTTTATCTCTCTTTTAAACATTTGCATCAATTGGAAACAAGGAAATTACACAGACAAGACCTGTCTGAGACCAAATTGTCTTCCCTCTCCTCTTCACTCGCATAATGGATCATGTGCCCCAGAAGTTGGGGTGTCTACTCCTATCTCCACTTCACCTTCTTGAGAAATACCATTTTTTTGCCACTGATCAGCCAAGTGAAATTCATCTCATTACCCATTCCAGAGTCTGAAGCTGTTGCCTCTAAAAGTTCCATCTCATTGTGCTTTGTATCACTCAGTGCTAGAGAAATCTTGAATAGCTTGTGTACAAAATTTAAAGAATATATATATATATATATATATATATATATATATATATATATATACATATAATTTTTGACCCTTTACTTATCTCAGGTGGGGAGCACCAGGACCATCCCCACCCCACCCCACCTCCATGCCCATCTGGCTGTGAGTGCCCTCTGTCTGCAGTCCCTGGGCTGGCAGCGTGCTGATCTTTTAACATTCCTTATTTTTATTTTTTTGGTCGAGGTTTCTGTGAGGAGTATGTTAGGTTTGCATCATGCAGCTTATTGATTTAAATGTACTCTCCTTTGGTGTGGCCTATTTGGGAGCCAATCTGGAGAAAGAGGACCCAATAGTGTAAGTGTTTTGATACCAAAAATTGACAGAATTTCTTTTGAAATAAAGAACCAGTCCCTCCAGAAAACAAAAAAAACAAACTCGCCCAGGTTCTCCTTTGGATGATGGCTTTCAGGTAGTCCAATGATTCTGATACTGTCTCTCCTGTATCTATTTTTCAGGTCAGTTGTTTTTCTCATGAGGTATTTTACATTTTCTTCCATTTTTAAAAAATTTGTTTCATTGATTCTTGATATCTCATAGAGTCATTAGCTTCCACTTGCCTAATCTAACTTTTAAGATGTTGTTTCTTTAATTGGCATTTGTACTTCCTTTTCAAGTTGACCAATTGTACTTTTTAAGGAGTTGTTTTCTTCAGGAAATTTTTGTATCTCCTTTTCCATCTGGCCAATTCTACTTTTTAAGCAGTTGTTTTCTTTTCCCAAGCTGTTGACTCTTTTTTCATAATTCTGTTGTATCACTCTCATTTCTTTCCCAATTTTTCTTCTGCCTCTCTTATATGATTTTTAAACTCCTTTTTTAGCTTTTCTATGAGTTCTTTCTGGGCTTGAGACCACTTCTCATTTTTCTTTGGGTTTCCTTCATAGGTGTTTTGATATCGATGTCTTCTTCTGAGTTTTTGTCTTGGTTTCCCTCTCACCAAAATAACTTTCTATGGTGAGATTCTTTTTTTTGTTGTTATTGTTTGGTCATTTTTTGGCCTTTTTCTTTTCTTTTAAATTTTATTTCAGCTCCCAGGGTGTAAGGGGCTCTGTCTCAGGCTTCTCGCGCTTCTGGCTGCAGGCGCTGGTGGTTTACCCAGTACTGAGCTTATGTTGCCCTGAGGCCCATGCAGAACCCATATGTCTGGTGCAGCATTGGGGGTAGCTGGTGCTGCTGGAGGCCATGTGGATTTGGCAGCTTACCTGGTGTTGAGCTGGGATCCTAGTGGTGATGCCTGCTATATACAGAAGCCTGGTGGGGTTTTTCTGCATTTTCCTGGGGCAACACTGAAGCCTGTTTGTCCCTTGTTTGGCCTGGGCTATACTGAAGCATGTGGTAGTTCTCAGAGCTGGAGTCTGCTGGTTCCCCTGGCTATGCTAAGGCATGTGGGGGGTCCTGGTGTTTGCCTCCTGCACCACACTGGGGCTTAGGATCTTCCACTGGTTTTCTGAGATGGGGCTTGCTGCTTGCTTGGTGGGATGCTTCCTATCCTTGAATGTGTTTCTTTTTACCAGAGTCAGATGTACCTGTATCTGTAATTAAGGTGGGACTTTTTTTTAACTGTTTTCTCTTTTGGAGCACTTATTTAATCAAGTGCCATTGATGAGTCCAGCCTTTGTTTCTTGGATTAAATCAGGAGTCTTTTATGACCTCCTTATCTCAAGGAAAGCCTAGTTTACGGGTTTTGGGTCATACGTTTGTGATGCCAGAAGCTTTTAGGTCATGTCGGTTTGAGTTGCATGTTGTGATGCCCTTTGACCCTGAACAGGGTATATAAATTCACAGGTTGAGGTTTTTCCTTTGGGGCTGTCACTCACTTGGAAGAGTGTGGTGTGACTTGAAGAGACTCTGGGTAGCTATTGTTAAGAGCACCCCGGCTTGTAAACCCAGATGTTGATGCTTCCTGGTAACTATGCATTATGATTTGAATCAGACAAGGCCTGTCTGTTGATGTGTGTAATTTCTATTTGTATTTGCTCCAAAGTTCAGGGTGCTGGCTTTTCTTCCTGAACTAAGTGAATTATATATGTAATTTTGATTCAAGTGAGATTGTTAACCTCTTAAAGTTACTTTCCTTAGTAAAGCAGATCAAAGAACCTGTGTTGGCAGCTCTTGTTGCTGGTCTTGTTGGGTCTTACACCCCAACAGCAGCTGCTAGCCAAATTGTTGTTATGGTACCTTTCTTGCTGATCCTTCAAGTCTCCCAGGCTAAAAAATTGCTCCACACCATCTTTCCATTGGCTTCATTGTTCCAGGACTCATTCTGCAGCACTATCTTATGGTTGTTTGCAGGTGAACATAGGAGAGCTACAGTGGGTTACTGCTTAGTCTGCTGTCTTTGCTCTCAGAAGTAAAATTATGTTGTTATTATTAATAAAATATCAATATACCTTGGATCTGTGACTCTGTCAATGTGGGATCCTAATTTTTATTGTTCTTGTTCTTTTACTTTCCCTTGTTCTTCTCTACTCCTTCTCCTCTGTCTTTTCTTCATTCTTTTCTTTCTCTTCCTCTTTTTTCTTTTCTTTCATTCCATTCTTCTTTTTTCCTGTACTGCAAACATACCTCTCATATCCTGGATAACTCAACCACTAAACTACTGGAGAGAGAGCACCAGAACAGACAAAACTCTTTATAACAATTGCCCTGAATAAATATTGAACTCACAAATGTAAGAATATTATTTTTAATAGATATAACCACACTGAAAACTCACATCCTCCATACTATGTGGAATGGAAAGTTCTTAAATTATAGAGAACTAGTAGATCAAATTAAAACTCTTGGGGAACAGGATAAAATACACATTATTTTGTCTGCCACTGGAGTTGCCATGAAGATACTTTCTGTGAGCTTATAGAAGATAAGTTTAAATACCAACACTCTTATTCATTTACAAAATAAATTTGTCCATCTGCACAATAGTCTGCCAAACATTAAATATAAACTAAAAAGGAGAGTCACTTGTCCTAGTACTGTGTCTGTCTAAATGTCATCAAATATAAGATGAGAATGAAAATAACAACAGCTGACATTTATATAGAGAATTCAGGTTTTCAAAGTGCTTTATAACTTTATCTCATTTGACCCTTAAAACTCCACTGTGAGGTTGTTGCCACCATTATTCACAATTTACAGAGAGCTTAGGTGTGTTTACCATGGTCATGTTAGTGTAAAATGCAGGATTTGAACTCCGGTATTCCTGTATATAATACCATACTATCCACTCTGCCACACTTCCACTGATCATTAATTTTATTGGTAGTAAATAATAATGACTTAAATTTGTATAGTATTTTATGGTTTATATACAGGTTTTTTCTCTAATTCAGTGAAGCAGACAGTGAAAATGCTAATATATCTATCCTATATATGAAAAAACCTGAGGCACATTTAATAAGTGTCCAAGCTAGGACATGAAGCCAGATCTTTTAGATTTTAAACACAGTGTTTTTTCTCTCTTTTATGATTTAGGTTTTTGCCATGTTTCTCTTGTTGGACCTTCAGAGTCATTTGCCTTTAAAAGTCTACTGTTTGAGGTTGTTCTTAAAGGCATTTGTTATATTCTCTCTGGACTATGCTTTCTCCATTATTAATAGGTATCATGTTATTTGCTGCCACTTGTTAAGTATGGGAATATCACTAGATGCTAAGAACACAAAGATAAGCAATGGCAGAGCTCCCACCTTGTAACAGCAGTGTTGCTTGCTGCTGCTGTGGAGGTGTAAGACCAACATCAGCACACAGGAGGGCTGCTAGCACAGGTTCTTAGATTTGCTTTTCTAAGGAATGAAACTTTAAGGGGTTAACAATCTTACTTTAATTAAACATACATATATCATTCACTTAGTTCAGGGGGAAAAGTCAGCACCCTGAACTTCAGAGCAAATACAAACAGAAATTATCAACAGTGACAAAATAAACAGATCAACAGACAGATTTCTGTCTGACCATAACATACATAGTTACCAGAGATAGAGAAGCACCAATATCTGGGTTTTCAAAGCTGTGTGTGGGGCTCCATGATGGCTACCCAGAGTCTCATCTTGTCAAATCACATGGCACTCTTCCAGTGAGTGAGAGCCCCAAAACAAAATGCCAACCTCAGATCATGCATACCCTTCTCAGATTCAGAGGGCATCACAACCATGTGACTCAAAATTATGTGAACTAAGCTTTCTTGTTTCTTAAGCAGGTCATCAAAGATTCTTGATTCAATCAAAGAAACAAAAGCAAGACTCATCAAAGGCACTTGATTACCTCAGTGCTGAGAAGCACTCAAACAAAAAGCAGCAAAAAGTCCCACTTTGCTTGCCATTATATTTGAAAGGCAAGACTCAAAGGTACATGATTACCTTAGCATTCCAAAAGAGAAAACCCTTCTTACCATTACACACCCCAAAGGGATTTAGGTTATCTGATAGGAGAAGACATTCACATAAAGCTCTAACATAAAATGGGATGTGACAATTTCATAGATGTTCAAAGGGGAATATGACAGATTTAGGTACAGAACCAAATCTGTCATATTTCCTGCTTGAGCACTTTCTATCTATTCTACTTCTTGTTAGGGAAAGGGACAGGGAAAGATTCAAGATAAGTATTTTGTCAGTTGAAGTCAGGGAGAGAGTGTATTTCAGGCATGCTGAAAAAATATAAAGACCAGAAAGAAGGAAGGATGGAATTGGGAAATGGCTAATGGTTCAGTTCAACTGTAAAGTAGAGTATATGAGAGTTAAATAGTGTAAAATATTCCTGGAAAGGTAGGTTGGAGCCATTTTGGAGAGAGTATAATGCCAAATAGAGAGTTTTCATTTTACCCTATTTGTCAGTGTTAAACAAAAACAAAACTAAAGGAATTCAGAGAAATGATGTGATCAGACGTGTGTATTAAGAAGATTACTTTGGCAAAGGTAGATATGAAGGAAGACTTAGAGAGGCATTAGATTGATTCTTCACTCCATCAATCAATCAGATTGATTTGAGGAGATGTGGCAAAGGGTGATGAGGGCCTGAATTAGCATCATTTAAGAACAAGTGGAAAGGGGAGAATGTGTGTGATAGATATTTGAAAAGTAGTATCAATAGGATATAGTAAAAGACTCAATTCTTCTGGAGCATAAGGGAAAGGGAAAGTCAAAGGCAATATCTGAGTTTTGAGGCTCGGTGACTGACAGAATATTGATATTGTCCATGGTACAGTAAAATGAGCACTGCATTTGGAGTCATGGGAATGGGCTTAGCTCCTAATTTTGACCTTGAGCAACCCACTTTACCTCTTAGGATCTCAGTCTCTTTCTCTTTAAATGAGGTGGCTAGGCTAGGTGCCCTCTTAGGTCCCTACTAGCCCTGGATCTATGATCTCATGATCTTATGAGCCTCATTTTTTGCTTCAGTGGACCGAGGATCTCATAAATATAACTATTCCTTTCAATGATACACATTTCAACCTACTTACTCTTTCTTCTTTCACAAAATTCCTGTCAGATTTTTGTTCATGCCCTCCCACAAATGTTCTATCAGTTATTTGCCTAA
Source organism: Trichosurus vulpecula (assembly GCF_011100635.1). Classification (NCBI taxonomy): domain Eukaryota; kingdom Metazoa; phylum Chordata; class Mammalia; order Diprotodontia; family Phalangeridae; genus Trichosurus; species Trichosurus vulpecula. The sequence goes on from NC_050581.1 coordinate 26,929,224, forward strand.
TGGGCCTCTATAAATGATTCAGCACTTGGCCTATTCACTGGGCCTTTCACTCTTATTTTTTATGACTCTCTCAGCTCCTTTTCCTTCATATATTTCCTGTAATCACTTCCTTTAAGATATCAAAGGCAGCATGGAACAGTGAATACAATGCAGGGCTTGGATGGGGGGAGATCATCTTTCCATCTCATCTCTTACATTTGCATGTATGACCCTGGGGAAGACAAGGAATTCCCTAAGACTCAGCTACAAGAGGAATCACAATTTGGAGAAAGATAGAGTTATCATGCTGATGAAATCACTCCTGTTTGTATTGCCTTATGGTCAATTCTTATATGGCCATTCTTCTGTGATTTTATGCTATATACTATTTATGCTTACCAATCTTCCCATTTCATTAGGTGCTATCTTTATTAAAATAAATAGATTAATTAGGAGGACATTTGAGGGGGAAGATGAGTTCAGCTTTAAGAAGTTAATTTTGAAGTATTGGTAGGATATCCAGGTAGCAATTTTTGGGAAGCAATTGAAAATGAAGGAATGGTACTCAAATGAAAGATTAGACTTAGAAAATAAAAGGTTATAAGAGTAATTTGCAAAGAAGTTTTAGATGAAACACTGACATTACCAGGGAGGAGAGAATAATGGGAATAAAGGCAGATTGCTATGTTCGAGAGTATAAAGAGAAAAGAGAAAAGGCCTAGTGGAATAGACTTGGAAAATGCCTATAGGAGGCAATAGGAGAGAGAAATCCTAGTAAGAGATACTAAGATGGAATTAGGGTTAGGATTTTCTACAATTTAAAGGCCTAGTTACTTGGTAGTTAAAGGTTAGGTGACTTGCCCAACATTACACAGACATTATATGCCAAAAAGGAGATTTGAACTCAGTCTTTCACAATTAGAGGATGGCACTTTATAAATGTAATGAAGCTGCCTCTCAATGTGATATTTAATGAAAAATTACTGAACTTACATAGAGAGAAGAGAGTAAAGGATAGAATCTTGTTGAATAGCCACTTTTAGGGGGAAGAGAAGAAATCATCAAAGGGGAGAGAGGGAAGAAAGAAAAGAAAGTGGGGCAGAGCAAGGATGGTGGAATAAAAGCAGGAACTTGGTATGAGCTCTCCCCAAAACCCTTCCAAATACCCGTAAAAATGACTCTAAACAAATTCAGGAGCTGCAGAAGCCACAAAATGACAGAGTGAAATAAATTTCCAGGCAAAGACAATCTAGAAGGTTGACAGGAAAGGTCTGTTATGCCAGGCTGGGAGTGGAGCACAGTCCAGTGTTTGCCATGCCAGCACAGATAGGGCTGGAACAGGCCTAAAGGGACTGAATAACTGGCAACTGTGGAGGTTTCCAGACTTCTCAACCCACAAATACCAAAGACAACATAGAAGGTCAGTGTGAAAACTCTGTTGGACCTGAGTGAGAGAGGAGTGCGGCTCTGCCCCAGCACCAGGACAGTAGAGGTGGTAGTGGCGGTGGTGGTAGCAGCAGCAGTGCCTTCTTCCAAAACTCTAGGCCCACAGATGGTGGGAGGATCAAGTGACTGATCAGAGGGGGATTTCAGGCATCTCTCTGTTGTCACTGAGGCAGGATTCTTTTGTTTTGGCTTGCTTGGATCTGAGTTACAGTCCTGGGTGGTGGTCCTGGGACAAGGAGGAGTGCTGGTGTGGCAGAGTTTGTGGCTGTGGTGGAGAGGGATTCCTCACAGTTCCAAGGCAGAAAAAGGGTGCTTGTGGTCACTCATAGACCACAGCACAGGCCAGGAAGGGAGTAAACACCTCTCCTTAAAAGAATTGAAAATTTACAGGTCGCTAGAAGAATCTCTGAAAATAGCTGCACAAAACCCCTGAAGTTTGCGATAGGACACCATACACACTGGAAACAGAGTTCTACCTTAGCAAAGAGGTAGAAGGTCAAGTATATGACTGGAAAATTGAGCAAACAGCATTAACAAAACCTCAGACTATAGGATCTTATTTTGGTGACAAAGAAAATCAAAACATACAGCCAGAAGAAGACAAAAAGTCAAAACTCCCACATCAAAAGTCTCCAAGAAAAATATGAATTGGGTGCAGGCCATGGAAGAGCTCAAAAAGGAGTTTGAAAATCAAGTAAAGAAGTAGAAGAAAAATTGGGAAGAGAAAGAAAATAATGAAAAATGAGTGAACAGCTTGCTAAAGGAGACCCCAAAGAATACCGAAGAAAATAACAACTTAAAAAATAGACTAACCCAAATGGCAAAAGAGGTCCAAAGAGCCAATGAGGAGAATGCCTTAAAAAGCATAATTGGCCAACTGGAAAAGGAGATACAAAAGCTCACTGAAGAAAAGAGTTTCTCAAAAATTAGAACGGAACTAATGGAAGCTAATGACTTTATGAGAAATCAAGAAATTATGAAACATAAGGAAAAGAATGAAAAAAACAGAAGACAATGTGAAATATCTCATTGGAAAAACCACTGACCTGGAAAATAGCTCCAGGAGAGATAATTTAAAAATTATTAGAGTACCTGAAAGCCACAATCAAAGAAGTGCCTACACATCATCTTTCAAGAAATCATCAAGGAAAACTGCCCTGATATTCTAGAGCCAGAGGGTAAAATAGAAATGGAAAGAATCCACCTCTTGGAATCCACCTCTTGAAAGAAGTCCCAAAAGGAAAACTCCTAGAAATATTGTAGGAAAATTCCAGAATTCCTCAGGCCAAGGAGAAAATATTGCAAACAGCCAGAAAGAAACAATTTGAGTATTGAAGAAACACAATCTGGATAACACAAGATTTACCACCTTCTACCTTAAAGGATTGGAGGGCATAGAATACGATATTCTAAGGTCAAAGGAGCTAGAATTAAAACCAAAAATCACCTACCTAGCAAAACAAAAACAGAAAAAATGTATTATACTCAGTATAATGCCTCAGGGGAAAAATGGATATTCAATGAAATAGAGTACTTTCAAGCATTCTTGATGAAAAGACCAGGGCTGGATAGAAAATTTGACTTTCAAATACAAGAATTGAGAGAAGCATGGAAAGGTAAACAGGAAAGAGAAATCATGACGGACTTAGTAAAGTTGAACTGTTTAGATTCCTACATGGAAATATGGTATTTGTAACTCATGAGACCTTTCTCAGTATTAAGGTAGTTGAAGGAAATATACATACATATGTATATACATACATACATAGACACATAGATACGCACATACATATATATGTATATATATATATTATATATATGTAAGAAAAAGCTGTTACAATGAAGGGGAAGAGGGGTAGGTGAAAGGGGTTGAATGAACCTTACTGTCATTGGATTTGGCTTAAGGAGGGAATAACATACACTCTCAAGTGGGCATCTTACCTTACAGGAAAGTAGGGAGGAAGGGGATGGGGGGTTGCTAGAAGGGAGGACAGATTGGCAGAGGGAATAGTCAGAAGCAAACACTTTCAAAAAGGAACAGAGTCAAAGGGGAAAATTGAATAAATGGGAGACAGGATAGGATGGAAGGAAATATACTTAGTCTTTCACAACATGACTATTATGGAAGTGTTTTGCATAACTACACATGGATAAACTATATTGAATTGCTTGCCTTCTCAATGAGGGTTGGTGGAGAGTGAAGGAGGTAGAGAGTTTGGAACTCAAATTTTTAAAAAACAAATGTTCAATATTGTTTTTACATGCAACTGTGAAATAAGATATACAGGCAATGGGGTGTAGAAATCCATATTGCCCTACAAGAAAGTAAGGGCAAAGTGGAAAAGAGAGGTGGAGTGGGGTGATAGGAGGGAGGGCTGACTGGGGTAAGGGGTAATCAGAATGCGTGCCATCTTGGGGTGGGGGAGGGGAGAGATGGAGTAAAATTTGGAACTCAAAATATTGTGGAAATGAATGTTGAAAACTAAAACTAAATAAATTAATTAGAAAGAAAGAAAGGAAAGGGCAAGAAGTCAGGAAGAGAAGGAGGGAAAAATGTAAGTTGGGAAATTAGGAAGGGAGAGAGTATAAGAGATGGGAAGGAGAGAGGAGGAGTGGTAAGAAAAGAATCATTTATGCACGGTTGTGCAATTAATCAAACAACAAGGTTTTATTTAGGTCCCAGCTTGTGCCAGGTGCTGTGCTCAGGTACTGGGCATACAAATACAAAAGTGAAATAGTCACTGCTTTCAAAATTTGGAAGAAGCCACATCTATGCATATAAGTACATACAAAGTATACATAAAATAAATAAAAAGTAATTTTGTGGGGTTTGGGAAAAACTGACAATTGGGATGATCATGAAAGGACTTATGTAGGAGCTGGTGTTTGAGCTATGCTTTGAAGAAAACTAGGAATTCTTAGAGGCCGAAGTGAGGAGGGAGTTCATTGCAAGTGTGAGGTCCAGTTTGTGCAGTCTGTACAGTGCCACAAAAGCCAACACAAAGAGTTATAGAAAGTAGAGTGATTAGAATGTTGTCAATAAATCAATCAAGAAACATATATCAAGTACCTATAAAGTGTCAGGCATGGTGCTAAACAGTTTGGATGCAAAGACAAAAATAAAACAATTGCTGACCTCAAGGAGCTTCTATTATGTCAATCTAGATCCTTAAGTGCAGCCCTTTGACTGAATATAAAATGAATCTAAGGGAATTTGTTTTGTGAAGTTTGGATTCAGTCAAAGGACTTAACTTGAGGACATAGAGGGCTATGTGTGGCCTTGAGATCACAGGTTCCCCTCTCCTGATTTAGAAGGATAAAGACTCAGAAATAACTTCAATACATGTGAGAATTCAAGTCATAGGAATGGAATGTTTAGGCACTTACTATGTTAAGATAGGTGCTAGGTGATGACAGTCAAATAACTGAAAAAAAATTACACATTTCCAGACCTTAAAATCTATGCAGAGTGTACACAAATAATTATGATACAAGTTAATGTGAGGAGGGCAAAAATAATGGTTACAAAAAGACCAAAGTGTTTTAGATTTGGTGAGAGGGTATATAATATGATTACCTAGAAAGCAGTTTCACCAAAATGGACATGATAGATGATTAAACAAATTGTTCAAACATATTTTGATAAGTAAATAACATTTCCTAAATAGCAGTTTAGCTGGTTAAGTATTCAAAATAAATAAGCAACACAAACAAATGGAACCTACGATACAGATCAAGGAATTTGAAGACCTGATTTCTCCCATATTCAGCCATTACCCTGGATGCTACCAATCTCTTGACATTTGAATTTGGCCAAGTAATTTCACCTTCAAATGCCTTTCCTCACATGTAAAACTAAGAGGTTGAACTACATGATATCCAAGTAACCTTCAAACAGTAAAATACTGAGATGCTATATTTTTCTTATTTACTGCTACTTACATAGTCATGCGAAGTCATCTCCCATTATTAGACTCCATTCTAAGGATTAAAGGCAATAACGTTAAATGCTGCTGAAAAATGAGGAAGATAAAAGCCAACCAATGATATGATTGGATATGAGAGTCAAAACATAGGGATGGAATTTTTAAGGATCTACTATGTTCAAGTCACTGTGTTAGGTGACAGGCAAAATTTAGTGCTAGCATTTGGGGTGATCATGAAAGAACAAATGTAGAAGGTGGTGTTTGAGCTGAATTTTCATGGGAACTATACATTCTAAGAGGCAGAGGTCAGCATGGAGTACATTACAGGCATGGGGGAGAGTCTATTCAAAACTTATATGGTGCTTATATAGGATTTAAGTACCTATTATGTGAAAGGCACTAGGATAGGTTATGGAGAGTGATCTAGCAGTAGTAGTGGAGTGATCATGAAAGAACATAATAAAACTTGTATGACATAGTTACCTTTAGATATTCTCAAGAAAAACTTCATGTTGTCTAGGTGTAATCATATGCATTTTTTATTATCTATGATTCCCCACCATAAGCATTTCCAAATAAAGAAATCAAGTTCACTCCCTCCTACCCTTTCTACTCTCACTCTGTTTCTCCTGGTACAGCGCTATCAAAATAAATTTGTTTAATTTAAAAAATGACTTATAATTCCCTTTCAGAAAATGTTCACTATCTTTTGTTACAGCTATCTTGCTTGATTTCATCCTGGAGAAGTAGCATGGTATTTATAAATGAGATTATTGCTTTGTTGACAAGTACTATATGAAAATTATTGACCCTTGGTCCATATCCTTATCCATATCCATATCCCTTATTAATGGAGTGCTTGCTTTGAAAAATAGCAAATAAAACAAAATTCTCAACTATATACCATTGTAAGCTCCAAATAGATACATGGCCTAGATATAAAAGGTCGTATAATAAACAAATTAGAAGATCAGGGAAGAAAATACTTTGTACTTCAATGCATAGGGGGAGAGTTCATGATCAGGCAAAGGATAGAGATGATCACAGAATATAAAATAGACAAGTTTGATGAAATAAAATGGAAAAAAATGAGCAAACAATATCAACTAAGTTAAATTAGAAAGGAAACAGTTACCTGGGGGGAAAATCCTTGCAGCAAGTTCTCCGATAAAGTTTCATTTCCAAGATATATAAGAAATGTATAAAAACAGATATAAAGGAGACAACCATTACTGAAGAACTAAATGGTTAAAGGATATGAACAGGTGGTTCACAAAGGAAGAAATCCAAGTTTTCAATAACTATGCAGCAAATCACTATAAATTAGAGTAACATGAATTAAAACAACTCTGAAATTCTACCTCATACCTATCAGATAAACAAATGTGATAAAAAAGTAATTTTTTTGGATGGGCAGTGAGAAAATATACATTGGTGCAATATTGGTCGGGTGTGAATTAGTCCAATTTTTTTTAGAAAGCAATTTTGAACCATGCCCCCAAACTCACCAAAGTTCACAAACCCTTCGACCTTATTAACACTACAATGAACACAGAAGAGATCAAAGATAAGGAAAAAAGACTCATGTAAGCAACAACTGTTCCTGGCTATTATTATTATAGCAAATAACTAGGAAAAAGAAAAATAAACAATAATCTTATATTTTAAGTTGATATCTAGTATAAGGCGGCAGCCAATGACTATGGATCTCTCATCCTCATACTGGACCTCAATTTAAAAAGCTACCCTAAGCGCAAGCATTTATAAATCTACAAACTTAAATTTTGTAGGGCACTTCACTTTATTATCTCACATCAGTCCTGTGAGGTTGAAGCTATTCAGTTAATCAGCTTATTGTGCTTCTATTATGTGCCAGGTACTTGTGTTTTGTGCTGGATACAAAAAGAAGCAAAGATCAGTCCCTTCTTCAATGATCTCACAATCTAATAGATATTATTATCCACATTTTACAGATAAGGAAACTGAGGATGAGAAAGGTTAAGTGAAATGAGCTACTGTTTAATGGATGTATGAACCTCTTTTTATTTTGGGGTTTGTTTTAATAAAGCCACAAAGAACTCATGGTTTTTACTGAGAATGTACAGCGTAGAGAAACACTGCTGTGATTTCTGTCACTTTTCTATAACTTTAAAGTCCTTCCCTGTCTCTACTCATAAGGTTGAAGTTAAGCCAGCTGGACTTCCTTCAGGAACAGTTATCAGAAGAGATAACACTGAAAGTAGGCCATTCATTTTCCTAGAATAGATATTGTTTTCTGTATTTGAGTGACTAAGTCTGATGAAAACATGGGATCCTTTCTGTTAGTGTTTTTACATTCCTTGTGATAGCTCATTGCATATGACTATGTTTTGCAGGTTTGGGAGAACAAAGAAATATTCTATCTTCTGGGAGCTGTTTGGTTGAAAAGATCTGCATGTCTGTGTTGGTGTAATATCCAGAATCCGCCATGTAACTAACTACCTTACCTCTCTGGACTTCAGTATTTTATCTGTAAAATAAGGGTATTAGACTAGTTGAGTCCACCTAGCTCTAAATCTCTGATCCTGTGATCTTACAATCTTTTCCTTCATTATTTCAAATACCACTGGCTAGGTAAAAAGGATCAACAGGGACATCTAGCTGTTGTCCATGACATTGAGCAGGTCATCTTGATATTTAATTTTTTTTAAACTCTCATCATAAATTCTGCTGAATAACTCCTATGTGTTTCCTCCTCCTTAAATGTTGCACAGTTAAATATTGTGCAAACATAAGACACAAGTGAGAGGAAGAAGGAAAAATAACAAAAGGCCAATTTGGTTATTAATTTCCATCATAAAAATACTGGGGGAAAAAGTCTATTTGCCAAAGCTGACATCCATTAACATTAGCACTAAAACTGTGCATATTTTTAATGTTTAGAATCATTCTTAATGAGTAAATTTTTATATCTGAAATGCAGAAAATTAATAAATAATATGTTTAATTTCAGAATGCAGGTCCCACTTAGTCCCAATAAGTTCCAATTAGTGCAAATAATAAATACCATAAAGTGTTCAAATTTGTATTATTTAAAGTTGTAATTATGTGAAATATGGTAATTGGTCCCATTTCAATGGGAATATATAGTATGAATATGAATATGACAATTTCACAGGATTCATTATTCATACTAATCTAGATCTAGCTACATTTTGACACACAATTCCAAACTATATTCCCTAAACCCCATAGCAGAAAAACTGGCAAAGAATGAAGGACTGGATTGGAATTGCTGCTCCATTTCTGCATCATTGCTGCTACATTGATGTATCATTTCTTTCAATAGAGACACTAAGAATTTATTAAAAGCAACTTAAGGACTTGACTCTTTTAGTTTCCTTTAATAAGGCCATTTGTGAATCTTTGATTACTCTCAATGCTACCTATTACTATTGGCAACCAGAGTGGTCTTCCAAGGGAGATTTCCTTACCTAAATATTTATGGATCTATAAGGTAGTCAGTATATGTATTCTCATAATTTTTTATATGCTAACCTATCTATTGCTTAGTATAGAGTCTTTAAGAATTTCTGCCCCTGGAATATGGTCAACTCATAGACAAACTAGTGAAAAACCTTGCTAAAATTAGATAAGTTGTTCCTCTGATGACTCTGGTATATTCCATAACTGACCTATAAGTCTTCCCAGTTTACTAGGAACTATCAGAAATTGTACTTCACAGGCATAGATTTTGAGAACTAGGGTCACTTTTACACCAGTATAAGACTTTATAAAATGACATTATCATAATTATTTTCAATGAAAATACAATAATAACTATCATTTATATAGCCCTTTAATGTTTACAAAAGATTTTACAAATATTATCTCTTTCTATCTTCATAACAACTCTGAGAGGTAGGTACTATTCTCACTTCCATTTTTTAAATGAGGACACTGAGGCAAACTGATGAAGCCTAGAGGTCCTTTCTCAAAATAATATTTTAAATGCATAAAATAAAATATATAAGATTATAAAGGAAGCTGATATATTAAAAAAGATCAATCAAAATATTTATTTTAAGAAGTTCATGGACCCCAGGTTTCCAAGAACCCCTGTCCTAGAGAGAAACAGTGCTGTATGTATAATAAATCAGATTTCTTGAATTCAGAAAGACTTGGGTACAGATCCTGCCCACGATTTTTACAACATTATCAGCAAGTCACTTATCTTCTTAGTGTCCTCGAGCAGCAAATCTTTTAAAGTCTGTGTTAAAGGAAAGGGAGAAGGGCCTATATGTAGAAAAATATTTACAGTAGCTTTTTTTGGTGGTGAAAAAGAATTGGAAATTGAGGGGATGCCCATCAACTGGAGAATGGTTGAAGTTGTGGTATATGACTGAGACTATTGTGAGGAAGGAGATAGTTTCAGAAAAATCTGGGAAGACTTATATGAACTGAAGCAAATTGAAGTGAGCAAAACCAGGAACACATATAAAATAGTAACAGATATATTGTAATGAGGATCAATTGTGGAAAAATTTATCTACTCTAACCAATACAATGGTCCAAGACAATTCCAAAAGAATTATGATGAAAAATGCTGTTCATCTCCAGAGAGAGAAGTGATGAACTATAAGCGCAAATCAAAGCATAATTTTTTAACTTTATTTTTCTTGCTTTTTTGCAGCATGGCTAATATGAAAATATGTTTTGTATCACTTCACATGAATAATGGGTATCATACTGGTTGTCATCTCAACAGGTGGGGAAGGGATTGAGGGAAGAAGAGAATTTAGAACTCAAAACTTTTAAAAAATGAATGTTAAAAATAAATAAATTTTTAAAAGAGTCTGTTATAGATGATTTGCCATTCCACAATTTTTATACTGAGAGAGCTCTACAATATTGAAATCATAGGTTTAGGAGCTTCACTTCTTCATTCCTTCCAAAAAAGTCCTAAATTTATAGGAGGAAAAATGAATAAATACTTCAATCAGTTGATAGGAAAAGATTTTAAATATCTTCATTTTCCCCCATGCTATTTATAGCCCATTACTATGTATAAGTGGGTAATACAGTCATTTAGCGGCTTTTGTTATGGAGCAAAAATATGAAAATGTTCACCTGTGGTAGAAAAAAATCGGACTGACTGATTTTGTCCAATTTGGGGACTTTTCAACTCAAACTCTGTGTAATACATATACCCTTTCAAACAATATACAGATAAAATGGAAGCAGTAAGTGTCAATTTCATTTGTCTTTGGAACCAATTCATATATTAATTTGCTACTAGAGTTTGTAAAGATCAGTTTGAGATTCTTAATTTACAGTATTTGTTTACAAATACATAAGGAAACAATAAATGCTTCAAACACCATCTGCCTGTATTTTCCCTGAAGGGTTTTGCATATTTTCAGCACGAAATGAGTCTAAATATCTTGCAATTTTCTCCAAAATGTTTCATAATTTCACAGCGGCCCTGCTAATGAAGTACAGTATGTGCCCTTATAATAAGCCAAAATGATTCCAAATTGTAGACAGCGCCTCCTAATATTGTGAAAACATAGCAGGAACTGTCTGGTGAATGAGTGTTGTTTGGGAGGAAAAGGAAGGGAAGGGAAATTTCATTTGAGAGTAGAATGAAAATGCCATTTTGTACCCCTACTAAATATTGGGTTCAGGTATTTCAGAAACCTGGAAAATGAATCTGGCAGACCTAGAAATATTAGCTGTGTGCATGTTGAGATATGGCAGCTATTGAAGGAAAAGATAACTGATCATTTCTTCATATGGGTGAATGTCAACAATGAAAATCAGTATCATCTCAGATATGCAAATACAGCCTTTGGACACCTGAAGAAAAGAATGCTTGAGAACCGCAAAATTAGATTTGAAATTAATTTCCTGGTTTGACATAGTCATATTTTCTAACTTTCTTTGTAGCGTAAAAGTATAGCTAACATAGGGGAGGGAATTTAAGATGCTGTAAATGTAGTGCCAAAGAATCAGAAATTCTAGGCCTAGGAAGGATTTTTTTTTGAGATCTTTTCATTTTGGTTGGGCTTCGAGTACAAGATGGGATGATCTCAATATTAACTGGCTTAGAAGTTTTAACATGTCTGTTTTATTTTTCTGAGTAGAGTCAGTTTGCCTCTCCTCATATAGCTTGGTGGCCCTCTGTTTCCCTGGGGCTCATCTTTTTGGCTCCCAGAAGTACAGATATCCAGTGAGTCTTAGCTCCCCTATAGCTCAGAACTCTCAAACTCATGTAATACATCAGATTCACCTTCCCAGGGAGTAGGGAGTACAAGTGTGTACCACCAGACTTAGCCTGGGCAGGACATTTAGAGGATATTCCGTCCTTCCTTAGTGGATTGATAATTAAGGTGAGACTTGTTTTTACTGTTTTCCCTTTTGGACCACTGAAGTAATCAAGTACCTTTGTTTCTTTGATTAAATCTGGGAGTCTTTGATGACCTGCTTAAGAGAAAAGAAAGCCTAGTTCACATAGGTTTGAGTTGCATGGTTGTGATGCCTGAAGAAGTGCCACATGGTTTTGAGATGCATGGTTTGTGATGGCTTTTGACCCTGAACAGGGTATATAAACTCAGAGGTTAGCATTTTGTTTAGGGCTCACTCATTGGAAGAGTGTTGGTGTGGAGACTCTGGGCAGCCATTGTTCACAGCTTCCCCCCAGGCTTTGAAAAAACCCAGATCTTGGTGCTTTTCTGGTAATTATGTATTGCTATGGATAGACTGGTTTGTATTATTTGCTCTGTTTATATAATGTATGTTTGTAATTTGTTTGTATTCTCTCTGAAGTTCAGTGTCCTGGCTTTTCCCCCTGAACTAAGTGAATGATATATGTATGTTTGATTAAAGTGAGATTGTTAACCCCTTAAAGTTGCTTTCCTTAGAAAAGCAGATCAAAGAACCTGTGCTGGCAGCCTCCTGTGTGCTCTTGTTGTTGGTCTTTCACCCTCACAACAGCTGCTAGCAACATTGTTGTTACACTTACCAATTGATAAATCCTCTCTACACGATATTTTGAAAGTTCTTGGGATTATAACTTGCCAAAAGGCCAAGAGTGGACACTGGGTTCCATGTAGATTTACCTGGAAGAAATTTTATCAGGAAACATGACTATAAATATAAAGGGTTAAGCTGACTGACAGTCTTAGTCCCAAGAGAATAATGTTCCTACCAGTAGATAGAAATATATCTTATCTCAGAAATCAATGTTATTCAGAAAAAATACTTATCCAAATGATGAGGAGGACAAACACAAAGATGTACTTTTTCTCCATGAAAAGTGTTGATTTGCACTATTATTATAAAGCCATAATGAGTAAGCACCAATGTCATTGGGTGGGATATTCAACATTCAATGGCAAATATTTCTTAAAATGCCTGCCATTTAAAGGATACTGGACTAGGCCATTATGATACAAAGACAAAAATAATTCAAGGACCTTACATTCTATGGGGGAAATATAACATATGCACAAATAAGTAATGAGAAAGTATGAAGAAACTACTGCAAAGCAAGTTGAGGATGGAAAAAATCATAATTATTGAGGGAGAGTAAATCAGGAAAGACCTCAGGTCTAACCATGAGACTCCCCTACTCAATAAACTCCATTGATGTCCTACTATTTTTATGTTTTATCTAGTGTATGGTTTAAATATTTTTTTCAATCTGGCCCCAATCTACTTTCCCATAACTATTACATAATACTCTTCACACTCCATGCAATGTAGGTTTGTTGGCCTTTTTGTTGCTTCTCATGCAAAATACTCCATCTCCACCTCTACACCTTTGCATTAGATGTCCTCATGTCTGGAGTGTACTCTCTCCTCACCTCTGCCTCTTTCAATTCCTTATTTCCTTCACATGTCTCCTTGGGTACAACCTGCTACATGAAGCTTTTTCACAAACAGAGGTAATTGGTGGTATGATGTATATAGTTCTGGGCCTTGAGTCAGGAAAACCTGAGTTCAAATTCAACCTCAAATCTGTGGTGGGATTCAACCAATTCACTAGAACCAGTAACTAATTTTAGGTTGGGTTCACCAAACAGGTTATTAACAGGGGGCCTGCACCCACCACATCAGTGGCAGAGGTGGCACCTTGGCTTGGAATCAGTTGTTAATTCATTTGAATCCCACCACTGTCTCAGATACTTATTGGCTATATGACCCTCTTAACCTATGTTTTGCCTCAGTTTTCTCACTTGTAAAATGGGGACAATAGCATCTACCTTGAAGCATCATTGTGAGGATTAGGTGAGATAATATTTGTAAAAAGTGCTTAGCACAGTGTCTGGCACGTAGTAATCACTATATACATTCTTATTCCCTTCCTTTTTCCTCTTCCCTGTTCTGCCCCCACTCTCAGCTGCTAGTATCCTCTCTACCAATTACTTTGTTCTTAATTTGTATATATTTTTCCCCTTTATTTATATTGATATGTGTTGTCTTCCCTGATAGAATATAAGCTCCTAGAAAGCAAGAATTATTTCATTTTTGTCTTCGAACTTAGCACCTACACAGTGTTTGGAATCAAGTAAGTGATCAACAAATTGTTTATGGATTGATTGATAGTTGTTTCAAATATTTAAGAAGATGGTATGTGGAAGAAAAATTACACTTTTTTGACCAAGAGGATAGAATTAAGAACCTCAGGTGAAAGTTTCAAAAAGGAAGATATAGGTTTGACGTAACAGGAAAAAAAATCCTTAATGATAGAGCTATCCCAAAGTGGAATTGGCTACCTAAGCAGGCTTACACTTAATAGGTGCTTAATTTTCTTTTGATTGATTAAGGGGCTAGTTGGCACTGGAGAGTATTAACCTACTTGCTCTTACTATTGAGAGTATTCTTCTCCAAGTAAGGCTCGGACTAGACAATTTCTAAGGCAATTTACAAATTTGACATTCTGGGATTCCATGATTTACTAAACAGGAAAAAGCCCAAACTCCCCAACATTCCAAGCATGATAGAGACAATTTATAGAACTTCCAGGGCCTAACATGGTGAAGCCACGTGGAAGTAGAATAATTTAAACTATAAGAAGACACTGAAAGCTTAAGTCCTATTGATTAAATCATGATCATGGAACAATCAAAATAACAAATAGAAAATCAAAATACAACATCACATGAAGAAAGACCAGCAACAAAAACTGCTGGTTTCAGATTAGCTAGATTATTTCATTTATTATCACCAAAGCAGATAATGGGAAAAATCACGTTCATATCCAGTGGTTTGGAGATTAGCACGACTCTTTGGGGGGATGTGTGTTCCCAAAGTTTTATAATCCAGTACTCATCCTGAGTTTATGCAAAATGAGGTTCCTCACTACTTCAAAAATTTCCTTGCTAGTTTAAATTACTAAATCTAAAACATTAAAACATAAACATGAATTTTACTCATTTCTAGGATCATTTCCTTCTAGGCAACAACATAAAATTTGTGGGTTTTTTTTCTCTTTTTTATTAATTTATTTTAAACAAGTACCAAAACAAATACACAATAAGTAAAGAAAAAGAAACACATAAATTTAAATAAAATAAGAAAAATAAAAATAAGAAAAAATAAGAAAAGAAAAACAAATTGCCATGTGAACAGCAGAATGTAAGAGAGGATTCAAAATATACAGGAATAAATTTCCATTTCATAAAGGCCTATATAATAAATACTACACATTGTATTCAGAACCATTCATCTTTTCTTTGCTTCCCTGTAAGTTTCTTTTGTTTTCTGCTGTGCACTTTTGTTCTTTTTTCTCCCCTTTCCCCCCGCTCCTCCAAGAAGCTAAAATTAAGCACAGATATATATGTATATATGTGTATATATCTATATACATATATGTACAGGTGTGTGTATATATATATATATATATACCCATATATACATATATGCAGATAAACATATGTACATGCATACACACCCACATACTTATATACACACATATATACTTAGATATCTATAATCATACTCATATATAGACATATACATTCATATACACCTATGTGAAACTGTACTATACTTGTTTATTCTCAGCGAAGGAGGATAATATCTTCCTTCATGAGTCCCAGACTTTCCATATTTTTCCAAGCCCACTATCTCATCATTTTCTACAGCCCAGCAATATTCCAACTTTATACTGTCTAGTTATTTTAAATAGTCTAAAACAGTATTGATTAATATGACTGACATATAGTATAGTTTCTCTATTTTCCTCTTTTGATTAAATTTATTTTAGCTTTAACTTTGTCAGAGATTGTGATTACTACCCCTTCTCCTTCTTCCCTAACCAATTCTGCTCCTGATCTATATTTTATATTGGTACTTATCTCATTTCCTATTCCTCCTGACTCCTCTACTTTACTTTTACCCACTCCCTCCTATTACATAACCTAACCCCCTCCAAAGTTCCCTCCCTTATACTCCCCTGCCCTTTTGCCTTATCCTTTTGTTTCTATATGAATTTAGAAGACTTTTAAAGCCTTTCAAATATATATTATTCCCTCTTTATTTCATTCCTGTTAATCTAGACATGCTTCTATACCACCTCCTTATCCTATTCCCTCATCCCTTTTCCCTCCCTTATCTTCTCTCCCCACCCTTTCCCTTTAGTCTTTTATTTCTTTCTGAATTTAAGACTTTTATACCTTTCCAGATGATACACACACCCATACACACACACACACACACACACACACACACACACACACACACACATGTATGTATTGTTTCCTCTTTATCCCATTTAACCCATAAGAGTAGGGTTCCAGAACTGCTAGCTCTCCTCCCCCATCTAAATCCTCTGTGTCAATTCTTCCTCTAACATCTCATTTGTATAAGATAATTACTCTTTTTACCTTTTCCTAGATGGTACTACTTTTTAGAATCACATCATACTCAACTATACCCCAATCTTTCTTTTGAACTACCCAATTACTAATTACTACCTTAGACATATGGTTTACACCATATATACACATATATGTACATATATATTTATGTGTGTGTCTACCTATCTACACACCTCATATATATGTATATATATATGTGTGTGTATGTGTATATATACATACATATATATATATATATATATATATAGTAAACAGTCTCTCCATATTGAGTCCCTTGTAATTAGTGTTTGATGTCTACCTCATATTTCTCTTGGATCTTGTACGCCAAATTTTCTATTGAATCCAGGTCTTCTTTCAATGAGATCCTGAAAATCTGGCAATTTGTTGAATGTTCATTTTTTTTCAGGATTCTGATTAACTTTGCTAGGTATTCAAACCCAGATCTATTTTAATTCTAAATCCAGATATGTTCATTGTGAAATAGGAATTTTCTGAGATTTGAGTTGTCCTGTGAACATTGAACCAAAAAGTAGTTCATCTGATAAGTTCAAAATACACAGAAACCCAACTTCTTTGATAAAATGTTATCTTATATCTTAGTACATTAAGTGCCTGTTATTTTTTTTGTCACTGTGGGAATTCCTTGTATGGGAACTTTTTCAGATTACAATCTGTCTGTATTATTAGTCTTAGAAGGTTGTCTGAGGTTGAGAGAAATTAGGTGATTTGCCCATAACCACATAACTCATAATTTAGAGTTGAGAGGCATCTTGGAGATTTTTTTTGGCTCCTCTACCCATTAACCCCTGCATCTCATTTTAATGTTGAAATTGAGGCCAAGAGGAGTTATATGAACTGCTTAAGCTCACAAAGCAGTTTTTTAGTGTTGGTGTCTTCCTCATTCCCCAACTTATGCACACACTTATTCAATGAACTTGCACAAAGATTTGACAATTATAAGTCTATAGGTATTTTTTATGAGCCAGTGTGTGCAAATATTCAAATTCCCCCTATAATGCTTACTAGCTATGTGTCCATGGGCAAGTCACTTCAGTTTTATGACCCTCCAATAATTAATATTTTAAGCTTTTTATCTACAATAGTGAAAGTAATTCCCACAACAGGACTTCCCCCACCAAGAAAATCATATCATCATCATGTAGAGGAAACATATGGTCAAATAGAAATGGTCTAGTGGAGAATACAGTTCTATGAAGATAAAAGCAGTAGTTTTAAACTTGATGTAGCGAAGGCTCCCCTAGCTATATATTGTCCTCCACAGTTTTTTAATAAAATTTTTTAGCCAGATAATTATCTTAGTTCACATTTTATCCATATAAAATTAAGATATCCCAATTTTATAACAAAAATGAATCTAGAAATATAATAAAAATGTAACATAGATATTTATTTGTTGATAAAGTACTTTACATTTTCACGTCTGCAACATAATAATCAAAACAATAATATTATTAGTGTGATGGAACAGGCTTAGTTTTTAGCATAAAATTTCTCAAAATGTGTTATTTCATATTGCCATTTATAAATCTTTACCAAACACTAATTGACATCAATATTTTGTTTTCTTAATATACCAAAAAAAATTCACATGAAGATATTAAGAGTAGCAAAATTCTAATTCCTTCTTTTGATAAACTAGAGAACTTTTTACTGGAATCTAAAACATAATATGATTTTCAAGTTCAAAGACTTCTTTCAATGTAGTATCACAAAAAGTCTACTGAATATGCTTGTTCAGATGGAATACAACTAAATGTTTCATTTTTTGTCATGGCAAATGCATTCCTTATTCATTCATATTTAGAAATATCTAGGCCTTCAAAATAAAATAAAATTAACTGCTATTGACTAGAGTAGCACAGTGGAATAGAGAGCTGGCTGGAATACTGTGCTCTTCCTTGATTGGCTCCCATCAAGGCTTGGGGAAAATCTGACCCCCATTGAGGCTTAGGGGATGGTTGAAGTTGTGCTCCTATTTTCACCTGCCCCTGTGAGAAGAGTGATTAAGGAAGCTGTAGGAGTTGGTGCTTCCATTATCAGCAATGCTTTGAGAAGAATAGACTAGAATAAAGTAAGCTTATTTAACCCATTATTATGTATCATATCCTGTCTTCCTATCTGCCTGGATCTAGTGAACCTGTGTTAGAACACCTAGTAGCAGCCCTCCTCTGTCTCCACCTGTCTTATTTGGTGTAGTCAGTGTTACCTGTGTGTTTACCTGTGATACAATAACAAAAAAGTTGGTTAATATAACCCAAATGAGTAATATCTGCCAATGTAGAGCAAATAGTACTCAATGATTCAATAAGGCAACAAAAACATTAGAACAAAGTAAAAAAGATTAATGAGTAAAGGAATATTATGTTGTATCATTTGATAATTAATATTACTCTGTAATCCATCCTTTCCCCCATTTTGTCAAAACCCCATCTCTTAGCCAAGGTCAAAAAGAGATCTCTCCTACTCCAAACTAAGGCATCTTTGGGGAATGTGACCCCTTCTAGCCCCTGGGGCCTCTGCTTATTAGCATGCTTAGAGTGGGACCCTGGCTTTGCTTACAGGTAAACAAAGAACCAGCTTGGGCTAGGCCCTCCATGGAGCCAAGTCTCCAGTACTTGCTTTTCCTCATCAAAAGTAAGGGTGACTTGGTCTCCAAAGGGGAGGCCAAATGGCAATGGGGGTGGGGAGGGGGATCCTGATTGAGATAATTTTGTTTGTTTTTCTAGCCAAGATTGCTAGAGGCAGTTCTCATAAAGGAACTAGCTTTCCTTCATTGTCAGAGAAGAGCATAATCAGCCACATCTGAAGACCAGGCCACTTTCCTCACTGCAGACTAATTCTACTACCTCTGATGTGAGGATTTGCCCAACCCTTTTCATGTCTGTCATCCAACTTTGGTGTCTACCTGTAGCATTAATGTGATCAAAGATCTTTCCTACCCATTTAAGAGGCCTCAGGTGGGCCTAGGTGGGAAGGCTTGATTATATCCTTCTTTGTAAGTAGGCCTAAAGCCTCTACTTACTAGCTGCTAAGCTGATGTGGGCATGAAGCCCTCAGGACCCTAAGGGGAGTTGCTGAGGCCAGAGCCAATGATATGTACACTGAGTTCTAGTCAATCATGAATTCAGCCAATCAGAGACCTGAGTTCTAGCCAATCAGATGCCAACTAGGACTGTATAAAAGCAGAATTGAAGAGGAGGGGAGAATTGAAGAGGAACAGAACTGAGGGCAGCAGGACTGAGAGCAGCAGAACTGAGAAGAAGACGTTGAGGCAGCAGATATCAAGAGGGTGCTGAAGAACAGACATTGAGAGAACCAGTGTTGGCAGAACTATAGAAGAGAGTGCTGAGCAGAGAGTTAGGATTCATGAGTGATTGTTTACAGAAAAGCCTGAGCAGGGGGGAGGGTTGCAGGATGACTTGGTTCTTTGCTATAATACTGTGTTATAATTTCCTTGTTACTACATTGAGGTAGGCTTACTGGTTTTGGAATATAATTGCTACTATCTCAAATTGGGGTTGTTGGTTTTCAGATTTGATCCTCTGGAGTCTGAATAAATGTTACACTTCCTCTCCCTTCTACATAGAGAGTTTTAAATGCTTTGTGATTCCGAACCATTCAGGCATCTTAATTGTCATCCTCGAGGTCATGAATCTTGCCTTACTGATATACCACCTTTACCCAACTCTCACCTGTGGTTCCAAGAAGCTTTAGCATGATCAATGGCCACACCTTGATAAAACCATCTCTTGGTATATGGCCTAAACCAGGTTTAGGGTACCAGATAGGCCTCAGACCTGTCTATGAGTTAGGGGGATATCTAGGCCAAGAATGTGAAAACTTCCCCTAGTTGAAGGGATACATGAGGACAATTTGTTCCAATGTCCAAGAAGGCAGCTGAAGAAGGTACTGTGGAGTGCTTAGAGCTTGGTAGGACATTAAAGATGCCAAAGTTATCCACTGTATTCCAGACCACCACCAGTCTTCGTGCCTTTTTTCCTGCCACTGGACTTTAATGACTCTGGAATAAAAAGTGAGGCTGGTGACTTTGCACAACTCCACCACACTTAAATCCAATTCATTGGCTAGTGAAGACATCACCCTGTGATGCCATTGGTTCTCTTTTTAGCAAAAGGAAGGATAAACAACAACAATCCCACCATTTGAGTATTAGTCCTGCTTTCCAAGTATGAAATAATAGGGAGGAACTGTGAGCTCTCAACCCACCTCTTCATTAAAATGTCTACTAATTGGGATTTCCTTGCCTTTGCCAGTGAGTTCCAAATGATGTAATAATAGGTCAATCAGAAGGAAGATACACATATAATAGAAGGGGAGGGACGGAAAAAAAAAGAAATTTACATTCTAACTTTGTTATATATTGAAAAGGAATAGCAAATTGTACATAATAAATTTACAGTTTCACATAAAATCATCTTTTAAAAAATTTTACAGGGGCAGAGCCAAGATGGTGGCTGGAAAGCAGGGTCTCATGTGAGCTCCCCCACAGGTCCCTCCAAAAACATAAAAAATGGCTCCGAACAAGTTCTAGTGCTGCAGAACCCACAGAATAGCAGGGAGAAGCAGGGCTCCAGCCCAGCACAGCTTGGATGGTCGCTGGGTAAGGTCTATCGCTTGGAGGTGGGAGCAGAGCAGAGCCCAGCATGGGCTGTGCCTGAAACAACAAGACTGGGAGCTGGGCAGAACAGGCCCTACCACCCAGATTCAGTGAGCTGTGGCAGCTACTAGACTTCTCAAACCACAAACAGCAAAGGCAACAGAGAAGGTTAGTTGGAAAAGCTGCAGAGTCAGAGTGAAAGGAGTTCATGGTTTGGCCACCGCCCCATGATAGAGTGGGGTGAAAAGAGTGCAGGGTTACCCCAAATCCTGGGGGCAGCAGAGGTGGTGGTGCAGCTCTGAGGCTGTTTTCAAGCTACAGCTGCAGTTGCTTCTGGACCCAGGCCCATCTGGTGGGAGGAATTAAGTGGTGGATAAGAGCAGGAGTGCAGAGCCTGCTCAAGATCTGAGTCAAGGTCCGGGTTGGTGGTTCTTGGGGGAGGAGGAGTGCTGGTGTGGCAGAGCTTGCTGTGTAGAAATAGCTCTGAAAACAATAGTGCAACCCCTCAAGCTTGGGCCAAAGTACTCTTTACTCTACTAGGAGTCATACCCCAACAAAAAACTAAAGGGTCAAGTAGTTGTCTGGGAACATGGCTAGGCAGTGAAAACAGACTCAGATTTAGTCTCAGACTTTGGAATCTTTCTTTGGTGACAAAGAAGAGCAAAACATACATCAAGCAGAAGTCAACAAAGTCAAACAGCCTACATCAAAAGCCTCCAAGAAAAACATGAACTGGTCTCAGGCCATGGAAGAGCTCAAAAAGGATTTGGAAAATCAAGTTAGAGAAGTAGAGGAAAAATTGGGAAGAGAAATGAGAAGGATGCTAGAAAACCATGAAAAACAAGTCAATGACTTGTTAAAGGAGACCCACAAATACTGAAGAAAATAACACCTTAAAAAATAGACTAACGCAAATAGCAAAAGAGCTCCAAAAAGCCAATGAGGAGAAGAATGCCTTGAAAGGCAGAATTAGCCAAATGGAAAAGGAGGTCCAAAAGACCACTGAAGAAAATACTACCTTAAAAATTCGACAGGAGCAAGTGGAAGCTAGTGACTTTATGAGAAATTACGATATTATAAAACAGAACCAAAGGAATGAAAAAATGGAAGATAATGTGAAATATCTCATAGGAAAAACCACTGACCTGGAAAATAGATCCAGGAGAGATAATTTAAAAATTATTGGACTACCTCAAAGCCATGATCAAAAAAAGAGCTTAGATATCATCTTTCAAGAAATCATCAAGGAGAACTGCCCTGATATTCTAGAGCCAGAGGCTAAAATAGAAATTGAAAGAATCCACTTATCGCCTCCTGAAAAAGACCCAAAAAAGAAAACTCCTAGGAATATTATCACCAAATTACAAACCTCCCAGATTAAGAAGAAAGTACTGCAAGCAGCCAGAAAGAAACAATTCAAGTATTGTGGAAAGACAGTCAGGATAACACAAGATCTAGCAGCTTCTACATTAAGGGATCGAAGGGCTTGGAATATGATATTCCAGAGGTCAATGGAGCTAGGATTAAAACCAAGAATCACCTACCCAGCAAAACTGAGTATCTTTCTCCAAGGCAAAATATGGACTTTCAATAAAATAGAGGACTTTCAAGCTTCCTCAGTGAAAAGACCAGAGCTGAATTGAAAATTTGACTTTCAAACACAAGAATCAAGAGAAGCATGAAAAGTTATTCCTTTATATCTTAAAGGTCCGGGACTGACTTGGACAACTTCTTAGAACTGGCATTAGCCCCAGATTGGAGCCTTTGGAACAGAGGTTGGTGCTGTCATTCAGGTACATTCTCTGTCATTTGCTGTTGGGCCAAAGCCAAGCTCAGGAGAGCTCTGTTCCGTTCCAGGGGTTCTTCAACCAGGTAGAAACCAGATTGTCCATTGAAACCTGGCAACTCTATTTTTCATGTCTTGCTATTCTGGACTATATGATGATTATTCCCAGGCCTTGTTGGGTATTATAATTCATAGTTAAAAGACCAGTTATGATTTGGAACTCATTTGCACAGGAAGTCTTTTTACAGAATAGGCCATATTGTTATTAGTTATATTGGTAACAATCATAATTCGTGTCACTTAGTGTTGAAACTTCACATTCTTTAATTAATAAAAATTAATGTGTAATTCAATACTATCAACAGATATCTTGCCAAATCTAGTCCTAATATATGATAAGGATTTAGTGACAAGATGGGAAGTAAACTGATAAGAACCTTTTTTCTATCCTAATGGATTGTCCAAGGTCACAGTAAGAGTCAGTGCCAAGATGGGGCCTGGAGAAGCATGACTCCTTAGAGGCAGCCCTCTCACCACCTATCTGCTCCATTTCTCCAAGGTACCAATTGGACTGTCATTGCTCATATAAGGAGTTTATTAAGACATACCCTCCTATTGCTCTGGAAAAGAAAATCAGCCACAGTTTCTTTGGGTCCTACATTGATTCTCTCGACTTTGACATCATGAGCAAATGATGTCAAATCTTCTTATTCCATTTCCATTTTAAGTGTGGTCTTTTGAATGAAAACTTTGTTGACTTTTTTACCCCCCTTTCCATTATTGATTTCAACTAATAAAATTTCCACTGGGTAGCAAAAAAAAAGAGAAGATAATAGGTTCCAGGAAGAGGGAGGTGATTACTTGCACTGTTCTAACCTTCATAGAACTTCACTGAGAGTATTGTTCAGTTCTGGGTGCTATGGTTTATTATGGACAATGTTAAGCTGGAAAGGGTACAGAGCAGGAAGGCCAGGATGGTGAAGGACTTCAAGTCCATGTCATATGGGGCTGATTGAAAAAATTTGCTGTTTAACATGAAGGGACATAATAACTCTCTTCAAGCATTTGAAGGGTTGTCACATAAAGAAGGAGTTAACTGTGTTTTGTGGGGCCCCGGAGTTTAAAACCAGTAATAATAAGTTTAGGTTTCAAAGAGAAAATTTTAGTTATTGATCTCACACACACACACACACACACACACACACAAACACACACACAAATTTTTCAGCAATTAAAACCTCTCTGATAGTGGGTTGGTTTGCCTAAATAGATGTATTTTTCCCTGCCTTTGGAGATCTTCAGAGACCCAAAAGCTACTTGTTGAGTATGTTATAGAGTGGGTTCTTTTCTTGTATGTCTTGGATTAGATGGCCAGTGAGGTCTCTCTCAATATTTAAATCCTGTAATTCTGATTTTATTTTCAGCTGAAGAATCCATGTGAAGGAAGCACAATAGTTTTTCCTCTCTTGTGTATCCCAGTGATGGATACAGAGAATTTTATTTCCTGGCTGTAGGCTTTTCACAGAGAGTTTCTGTATTTCTGCTATTTAAATTGTTTCCATTCACATTTATTGCACTGGTTCCAGTTACAAGTATTTATTTATCTATCTTAAAGGGTAATAATTTCATTTTAAGAATAAAAAATCAAAAATTTAAATTTTTGCTAAAATTTCTGATGATTAGCTATAACCCTTTTTGAATTATTTCTATTTTAAAAAATTAAAATATTTGGGGAAAACACATTCTTTAAAGTTACTTAATAAAATGGATGATTTTGAGAAATATACAAGTTATAGTTCTGTAATTTCTCTTTCTGACTTTTTAACTTCAAGTTTATACATTTTGTGTTCTATTGCACTAAGGAGTATGGTGATAGAACTCATCTGAGTCATTAGCCTATTCTGAGTCATTAGGATGGTGGAAGATCATACCCATTTCCAGATTACACAGGCATATATTCAAATTTATACTCATTGAGTGTACTCACAGTATTGAATGATCACTGTTTTCAGTTTATGTATTGGCCTCATTTTGGTTGTCTTTGATTTCAACTTTATTTTCATTGGGAAAATATGAATGTATTCACGAGGGATTTGTATTAGAAAACATTAAATGATTTGTCCATAGTTTGGGGTTCTTCTTCCAAAAGCTTCATCCTTTCCCCACCCCTAAATCTGTTTCATGGTTTGAAAAATACCAGATCAAATGAAAGAAACAAAATGAACTCCAGTAATTTAATTGGACAAGAGTTTCAAGATAAAGTGGATAGGACTTAAAAGCCTTTTAGGAAGATATGCAGGACTAAGATGGTTAATTAATTTTCATTGCCTATAATAAATAACACAATGTCTATTAGAAATTGACCTTGAGTATCATTTGGAAAAACTTATTCCTTAATCCTGATAAACAAACAAACAAAAGGCCACTCTTGGTTGAGGAACCTGATTTCAGTATTTCTGTGGAGAAATGGGTAAATGATACCTGCCTTCCTCAAATTGTCTCGAAACTGTTATCCCCAGAAGAGTTTGTCTTTTATAAAAGAATGTGTTTTGTTGTGTTAAGCTCTATACAAAGGGAATTAAATGAAAATAGCCTCTGCCCTCTGGTGGCTTCAGAGCTAAAATTAAAAAAAAATATTGTTCAGGATTTACTTTGCTCAAAATTGATCTTACTAATATATCACACACACACACACATACGCACACACATACACACACACAAATTTTTGTTTTTAAAGCATTTATTTTATCAAATGTGTAAAAAAATTGTGTTCCTTAAAAAAGTATTTTAAAGTTCGTTAACGTATTTGATATTCAAGATTACACATCTTATAAATGCTGGAGAAGATGTGCAAAAACTGGAGCAACAATGCATTGTTGGTGAAGTTGTGAACTGATCCAACCATTCTGGGGAGCAATTTGGAATTATGCCCACAGGGCTATAAAACTGTACATACCCTTTGGCCCAGAAATACCACTTCTAGGTCTGTATCTCAAAGAGATCACAAAAATGGGAAAAGGACCTATATGTAGCAGCTCTTTTTGTGGAGGTAAAGAATTGGAAATTGAAAGGATGTCCATCAGTTGGGGAATAGCTGAACAAGTTGTGGCATGTGAATATAATGTTATATGTGGCATATGAATGTAATACTTTTGTGCTATAAAAAATGATGAGCAAGCAGACTTCAGAAAAACCTGGAAAGACTTATATGAACTGATGCTGAGTGAAATGAGCAGAACCAGGAGAACATTTTACATAGTAACCACCACATTGTAGGATGACTGACTTTGATAGATTTAGCTCTGCTCAGCAATGCAAGGATTTAAGCCAGCTCCAAAAGACTCATGATGGAAAATGCTATTCACATCAGGAGAAAGAACTTTGGAGTCTGAATGCAGATGGAAGCATACTATTTGCTCTCCTCTTCTTTTGTTGTTTTGTTTCTTCTATCTTGTGGTTCTTCTCAGTAGTTCTAATTCTTCTTTACATCATGACTAATGTGAAAATATGTTTAATATGAATGCATAAATAGAACCTATATCAGATTGTACACTGTCTTGAGGAGGGGGGAGGAGAGAGGGGCAGAAAATTTGAAATTCAAAATCTTATGGAAATTAATGTTGAAAACTAAAAATAAATTAATTAATTTAAAAGAAAAAGATTAAGCATTTTATGTATTAAGATTAAAGATGAGTGTTCTTGAACTTTACAGTATTAATCACTCGAACAGCCAAAATGTAATTTTTGACTTTGTAAATTTGATAAGAATATAAGTTCATGGAGGCAGGGGATGTCTTTCTTTTGTCTTTGTATTTCCAGTACGATTTGATAAATGGTTGTTAGTTGACTAGGCTTTGCATTGGTAAAGAATTATTTATGAAGAACAAGAAAACAGGGTGGAATTAGGTTAAAAGTAAATGAGTTGTTGAGTAATTAAAGTGGTGAGCCATCACCAGTCATTTTGACTTTTGTCTTGCCACTGGACTCTGATGACTCTGGAGGAGAGAGTGGGGCTGATGACTTTGCATAGCTCTGCCTCACAAAACATTAACCTTGTTATGTCACTTGTCCTCCTAGAGAATGAAGGACAAACAACAACAACAGTCTATGAAAATGTTTGAAAATCATACAGTAGTCATTTGATATGTTTTTTGTTAATTACTTTGTTTGCCCATTTGTTTGTTTTGGCCTGGACCTATTATTTCATCAGTGCAGAGATTTTTCTAGTGAATAAACTTTTTGTGATCAGTGAAGTTCAGCAATCACTCTGCAACTTAGGGTCTTAAGGAGTGACCTAGGGGGACTTGCCCAGCATCATAAGATCTCTTTCCCAGAATGCACCAGAGGAAGGACTTGAGCCAGGTTTCATTCTGAGGATGTCTTACCAATGGCAACACAACACTACCTTTAGCTCCACTTTTGTTTTGGAGGCAATTGGCATTAAGTGACTTGCCCAGGGTCATATAGCTAGTAAGTGTCTGAGGATGGATTTGAACTCAGGTCCTCCTGACTCCAGGGCCAGTGCTCTACCTACTATGCTGCCTAGCTACCCCTAGCTTTCCTTTGAAAAAGCTATCACTTTTGAAGTAGTATGTTAGCTAGATAGTAAATTATAGGTGGAGGGTCAAAGATTATGGACATGTTTAAACTTCCTGTAAACTTCTTGTAGCTCGAAGGATAGATATCACCATGAACATTGTGGGCACATGTTTTGGTGATGATGATTTTTGTATGGCTGTGAATGTTCGAAGTGGTTTTTATATATGTATATATATGCATACATATACATATATACATATATGTGAGTATAATATGTTTATATTATATTAATAATTAATATACAGGGGCAGATAGGTGGCACAGTGAATAGAGCACCGGCCCTGGAGTCAGGAGGACTTGACTTCAAATCTGGCCTCAGATACTTGATATACTTACTAGTTGTGTGACCTCAGGTAAACCACTTAACCCCAATTGCCTTGCCTTCCCCCCTCAAAAAAATAATAAATATGGAGCAACATATTTTATATAACATATTATGTTATTAGATAATATTGTAATTTATAATATTATGTATAATATTTATAATATTATAATATATTATGTATTATATATTGTTATATATTATTTAATACATGATAGTATCTTAAATTCATATTTATTTGGTGGTGGAGACTAGGTCAATGTTTTTGGGAATCACTGACAGTGACTCAGCAAACACATTGGCCTAAAAATTAAGTTCTTTCAAGGCTGGTGCCTAGTATTCTCTGAAGGAAGACAGGCACTCTTATTTTCTCCTTAATCTGAGTATTAACTTCCTACCTATTAGTCATTTTTGCCCTATCTTTTCCAGTTCAAAGATTGTTCACCATGACAAGGAAAATATATTCTATCATTCTGAGGATGACAGTTAGAGTGAGGATGTAATGCAAAGTAAAATTGTGATGACCCCTTTAAGGTTTTTAATCACAGGGAACTGAAATGTGTTTTAAAAGTTTTGTAATACTTATATGTTCTGTTCTGTATGTCTGCCACAGAGGTGCTAATTTCCTTGCCTCCACTGACAAAAAATAAAAGCAACACTTTTTAAAACTCAGTTGTTAGGGTTTCAAAGGAAACAAAATGAAATAGTATATAAGGAGAAAAACACACAGTGATAATGAAATGAAAAATTATACCCTCAAATGAAAATTAGCAAGTGAAAGAAAGGAAGCAAAAAGATGACAATTTTGAGTCCCCAGATAAAACTCATACGCAATTTGAGTTTTATGAGCACGTCACTCAATGCATTGAGAACTGTTCATAACATAACCTGAAGATGTTCACTGTCTAACTCCATGGCGCAATGTAGAACCTTATCACAATGAAAGCATCAGTGTAACTGAACTCCATAACTTTTGCTAATAATACATTCCACCTTGGCAAGACTCCTTATATGTTGTAAGTAAAAAAGATATTGCTTTTTCTCTACTTTCCCCAGAGACCTATATATGCTAGATTTAAAATATTTCAAAGATAATTATAATTTTTTTTGCGTAAGCATTACCTTTACTGTGGAAACTAGGTCAGTGGTCTGTGTAACACACACAAACTTTGAATTTCAAATAATAGAGATGGTAGTGTTTCACACTTTGTAAATCTCAAGGTTGTCTGACCAGATGCCAGCCATTCTTGACAAATCAGAGTTGTTTCTTCTCCATAACAAGATGATCATAAAGTGAAGGATCATACCTTCTCTGGACTCATTAGTAAACAGTACCCAGAATCTTCCTAAGCTAAGGCAGATACAATCTCTTTTTCATCTTTTTTCTTTATGTTGCCAGTCCAAAACAATTTAAAATTAGGTATCCTTGAGACATCTAGGCAGCTAGGTAGTAGGTAGAGTGCTGGGCCTAGAGTCAGGAAGACTCATCTAATTCAGTTCAGATTTGGCCTCAAACACTTGCTAACTCTGTGACCCTGGGCAAATCACTTAACCCTGTTTATCTCAATTTCCTCATCTGTAAAGTGAGCTAGAGAAGGATTTGGCAAATCACTACAATATCTTCATCAAGGAAGCCCCAGAGGATTCTGGGAAAATAGTGGAGTAGGTCATAAAATTCTGAAATCTCCAGATTTCCTCTCACAAATTGGATAAAATATCACCTCTCAGTGAACACAGAACAGTTAAAAGGTTAAAAATAAACAAGTGTTGAGATAGAACAGTGGTACTCCTGGGACAATTGGAGAAGATCCAAAGAAAAATCTCAGGATGAGATTAGGTCTCTGTGAAGAGTAAACACCTCTTGGCTAGTTCTAGTAAAAGTAAGGTGGTGTATTGGCAACCAAAAATGGGCTCCTTAGCACTTAGTCAACAAGTGCCCTTGACTAGTTTGGCTTTTTCCCCTGAACTGAATGCTGTTTGTATGTTGGACTGGAGTAAGCTTGTCGGCCCCTTCACCTTGCTTCCCTTGCTTAAGCTGATGGAAAGAACCTGTGCTTTCCCGGTCAACCCCTTCACCTTGCTTAAGCAGATTGAAAGAACCTGTGCTTTCCCCGGCGTACCTTACACCCCCGCAGAAGCTGGATGGTTAAAAGCAGCTCCCGTTGGAGCCAGAGGCTGCTACAGCTACAGCCACAGCTGAAGCAGGAGCTGCCAGTAGCAGAGCTGACCTACGGGAGGAAGCTGAACAAAGACTTCAGGCCAGTGGGTAATCTTTTTACCATAGAGGGGGAAGCATGATTTTGCTTTATGCAATCATGCTTCTCTGTAGCCTCCTGGTTACTCTTTCAAGGCGTACTTATTGGGCCTGGAAGCTTTTGATCAATATATCGAAATGGGGTTGCTGGTTCATGGGTTGGTTACTGTGGAGCCTAAATATATGTTTTGATTCTTCTGCCTTCTACTTTGAGAGTTTCTTATATCCGGTGGTTCCGAACCTTTCAGACATGTTTATGATCCTCTTTGAGATTATAAACTCTGCCCTCCTAATACAGGTGGTGAACCCTGGGGCTAGCTGGGTTGGGAGGTGGTCTCCTCCCCAGCCACAGGAACTTTCACCTCCTACACAGTGAGGGGAGTCAGGAATCTGAGTCCAGGAAGATGGAGGGAACCTTGGCTCATAAGGAAGGCCAGACCCAACTGTGCTGTAGAGATAAGACCTTGGATGAGAAGGAACCAGCACATGCCCGGGGAGTGCAGAAGCAGTGGGACAGGTATGAAACTGCCTGTGGGCACTTACAGGAGTCCGGAGGTCTCAGTTTGAATTCAAGGTCAGTGGGGAGAACTGAAGGAGGATCTGATGCCGGAGGCACCATGTACACAGGACTAGAAGAGATTACAAAAAACAAGGTGCTACAAATTTAAAAAAAAAGTAGGCAAAGGAGAAAAAATGCAACCATAGAATGTTACTGTGGGAATAGAGAAGACCGGGTTCATCTTCAAAGGAGGCTACTGAAGCAAAAAAAAAACCTCTACCCCAAAGAGTAATGTCAAATGGTCACTCACCCCAAAAGAATTCAAAGAACTTAAAAAAGGCTTTAAAAATCAAAGACTGAGGAAAAATTTTAAGAAAGAACAATCCAAGCAAAACAAGAGGGCTATGAAAAGAAAGTCAACCAACTAGAAAAGGAGATCCAGAATCTTAATGAAGAAAATGACTTCTTGGAAATTAGAATTGGGCAAAGGGAAGCCGGTGAAGTTGAGAGACCAAGAAATAATAAGGCAAAATAAAAAGAATGAATAAATAGAAGAAAATGTAAAACACCTCATCAGAAAAACAACTGATCAGGAGAACGGATCAAGAAGAGAAAACTTAAGAATAATTGGACTACCTGAAAGCAACAAACAAAAAGAATCTTGATGCAATAATATAAGAAATAATTGAAGAAAACTATCCTGAAGGATTAGAACAAGAGGAGAAAGAAGAAATAGAAAAAATCTACCAATTACCACCTGTGACAGAACCTACAAGAAAAACCTGTAGGAATATCATAGCAAAATTCTAAAACCCCCAGCTCAAATATATTATAAGCAACAAGAAAAAAACAATTTAAATATGGCAGTGCCACAAGTAGAATCACACAAGATTTAGCAGTGTTGGCACTAAAAGACCACAGGTCTTTCAATACTATATATTGAAGAACTTATGCTAACTTTGGCCTAACAATTAACACGAGCAAAACATAGGTGCTACATCAGACAGCACCACACTATTCATACATGGAACCATCAGTTACAGCAAATGGAGGAATTTGGAATGCTGTGGATAAATTCACTTACCTTGATAGTGTACTTTCCAGGGATGTACATAATAATGAGGTTTATGAGCACATTGCTAGAGCTAACTCAGTGTTTGGGAGACTCCAAAGGAAAGTGTGGGAGAGAAGAGGTACTAGACTGATTAGCAAATTGAAGTTCTATAGAGATGTTTTTCTGACCTCATTGTTATATGCCTGTGAAACCTGAACAGTATACCAGCACTATGCCAGGAAACTGAATTGCTTCCATTTCAATTGTCTTAGGAAGATTCTGAAGATCACTTGGCAGGATAAGATACCAGACTCTGAGGTCCTTTTTCGACATTTTAAAAATTAATTAATTTATTTTTAGTTTTCAACATTCATTTCCATAAGATTTTGAGTTTCAAATTTTCTCTCCATCTTTCCCCTCTCCCCACCCCAAGACGGCATGCATTGTGATTACCCCTTCCTCCAATCTGCCCTCTCTTCTATCCCAACCTCCTCTGATCTTATTCCCTTCCCCCTTACTTTCTTGTAGGGCAAGATAGATTTC
The DNA here is from genome assembly GCF_011100635.1 of Trichosurus vulpecula. Classification (NCBI taxonomy): domain Eukaryota; kingdom Metazoa; phylum Chordata; class Mammalia; order Diprotodontia; family Phalangeridae; genus Trichosurus; species Trichosurus vulpecula. The sequence goes on from NC_050581.1 coordinate 26,961,136, forward strand.
TAAACATCATTGCTTATATATATTATTTCTGAGTGGAATGTAAAAACAATTTTTGACATTTGTTTTGAAAGTACTGAGTTCCAAATTATCTCCCTTGTTCTTTCCCCACCCACCCTCATTGAGAAGGCAAGCAATTCAAATAGGTGATACACATGTAGTTATTCAAAACACTTTCATGTGTGAAAAACTTACTATAATTTCCTCCATCCTATCTTACCCCCCATTTACTCAATTTTCTCCTTTGACCCTGTCCCGTTTCAAAACTATTTGCTTCTGACTACCCCCTAGTCTAATCTGCCCTCCCTTCCATCATCCCCCCTCTTACCACCTTCCCCCCTATTTTCCTGCAGGGTGAGATACCCAGTTGAATGTGTATGTTATTATTCCCTCCTTAAGCCAAGGTTCACTCATTCCTTTTCACTTGCCCCCTCTTCTCCATTGTAATAGCTTTTTCTTGCCTCTTATGTGAGATAATTTACCCCATTCTATCTCTTCCGTTCTCCTTTCCTCAATATATTCCTCTCACCCCTTAATTTTATTTATTTAGATATTATCCATTCATATTCCATTCACCCTATACCCTCTGTCTCTCTCTTTGTCTCTGTCTGTCTCTGTCTCTGTGTCTTTCTGTTTGTCTCTGTCTCTCCCTCTCTCTGTCTGCCTCTCTCTCTCTCTCTCTCTCTCTCTCTCTCTCTCTCTCTCTCTCTCTCTCTCTCTCTCTGTATATATATATATATATATGTATGCATATATATATGTACACACACAGATATATATTATATATATTTTATATATGTGTGTGTGTGTGTGTGTGTGTGTGTGTGTGTGTATGTATATTCCCTTTAACCACCCTAATACTGAGAAAGGTCTCATGAGTTAGAAATATCATCTTTCCATGTAGGAATGTAAACATTTCAAGGTCAGTGGTTTATCCAATGAGATACTTCACATTGTCTTCTACTTTATCATTCTTTTTTCTGTTTTATAATTTCTTGATTTCCCACAAAATCATTATCTTCCATTTGCTCCATTCTAATTTTTAAGAAATTCTTTTTTTCAGTGAGCTTTTGGACCTATTTTTCCTTTTGGCCAATTCTGCTTTTTAAGGCATTTTTCTCTTCATTGACTTTTTGGACCACTTCTGCATTTTTGGGTTAGTCTATTTTTAAGGTGCTATTTTCTTCAGTATTTTTGGGGTCTCCTTTAGCAAGCTGTTGACTCATTTTTCATGAGTTTCTTGCATCACTCTCATGTCTCTTCCCAATTTTTCCTCTACTTCTTTTACTTGATTTTCCAAATCCTTTTTGAGTTCTTCTATGGCCTGAGACCAATTCATATTTTTCTTGGAGCCTTTGGATGTAGGAACTTTGACTTTGTTGTCTTTTTCTGGTTGTATGTTTTGATCTTCTTGGCCACCTTAGTAAGATTCTGTAGTCTGGGTTGTTTCACACTGTCTGCTCATTTTCCCAGCCAATTACTTGATGTTTTAGCTCTTTGTCAAGGTATGACTCTGCTTCCACAGTAGAGAATGCTCTGTCCCAAGCTTCAGGGTTTTTTGCAACTGTTTTCTGAGTTACTTGTAGGTGCCTGTAAATTTTCAGGTCTTCTAAGCTTGCATGACCACAGGAAAGCTGTTTGGCCCTCTTTTGGCCTGTGCTTGGGTCTCTGAGTGACCTCACATACTCTTTTCTGCCTTGAAACTGCAGGGAGTACTCCCTCTCCACAGCTTCCACAAGTTCTGCCATGCCAACACTCTTCCTCACCCCAGGACCAGCACCCAGGACTGCAACCCAGATTCAAGCAGGGCAAAGCAAGAGAATCCTGTCTCAATGCCAGGAAGAGATCCCTGCAGTACACCTGCTTGATCCTCCCACTGTCTTTGGGCCTGGAGCTCCAGAAGCAGCCATTGCTGCTCCTGCCACCACTGCCACTTCAACCTCTTCCACACCCAGGCTGTGGCTAGACCAGCCTCTTCTCTCACCCAGGTCAGACAGAGTTCTCCCACTGATCTTCTACTTTGTCTTTGGCATTTTTGGGTTGAGAAGTCTGGAAACCCCTAAGGCTGACAGTGATTCAGGCTCTGAGGCCTGGTCCAGTCCTGTCTATGCTGGTGTAGCCCATACTGGACTGCTATCTGCTCCCAGCCCAGTGTGATAGACCTCTCCCATGGATGTTCCAGGTTGTCTTGGGCTGGAGACTTGTTTCACTCTCTCATTTTGTGGGTTCTGTAACTCCAGAATTTGTTTAGAATCATGTTTTACAGGTATTTGGAGGGGTTTTGAGGAGAGCTCAAGCAAGGCCCTGTTTTTACTTTGCCATGTTTGTTCTGCTCAAAGTAACTCCTGAGGTCCTTTCTTGAACTAAACTGCCAAGCATTCAAACGCTACTTCAGAGAGTTCAACTCCAATGGGCTCTCCGTGTTTTTTGGATGCCAGACATATGCTTACTCAAAAGACTGTTTTATGGAGAACTCACACAGGTCAAGCATTCAGATGGTGGTCAGAAGAAGCAATACAAAGACACTCTCAAGGTTTCTCTTAAGAGCTTTGTAATTGATTGTGTGACATGGGAGGCACTGGCACAGGACTTCACAACATGGCATGACCACATCATAGAAGGTGCTATACTCTATGAGCAAAGTAGAATTCAAGTAGTTCAAAAGAAACGTGAGATGTGCAAATTCAGAGAATCCACCCCCAATGTTCATATGGGCTATTTGTGCCCAACCTGTGGTAGAACATTCTGAGATCATATTGGTCTGATCAGTCACAGTCAGACATACTGAACCTTAACTCTTGTGTAGTTGGTCCTCTCTGAGAATGAAAGACTACCACCATCGAAAAGAAAAAAGAGATGCTGCTGTTGCCAAAAATATCATACCCAGTAAAGTTAAGCATAATCCTTAATGAAAAAATGATATTTAATGAATCATCAGGCTTTCAGGATTTTGTTAAAAAAGTTAAACAACTTAACAGAAGATTTGACATAGAAGAGCCAAGAGAAATATAAAGTACCTACCAGAGACTAATATAAGGAAATGTAAACCATATGTCTAACATTATTATTAGTAATATAGTAGGAAGATTGGGGTAGACATTAGCATGATATAACTTTAAAAAGTAAAACCCTTTATAACAGGTACATAGAGTAATTATCTTATACAAATGAGGTGTGAGGAAAAACTGACACAGAGGAATGAGATTGGTGATGAGACCTGGTAGTTCTGGAACCCTACTTTGATTGGGAATGGGTTTAAGAGGGAACAACACACACATAAACATAGACATAGACATAGACATAGACATAGACATAGACATAGACATAGACATAGATATAGATATAGATATAGATATAGATATAGATATAGATATAGATATAGATATAGATATAGATATAGATATAGATATACACACATATATACAGATATAGATATATAGATAGATACATGTAGATATATATAGATGTCGATATATAGATATCAATATATAGAGATATCTCTCTATGTTTATATATATATAGATATCTATATCTATATCTATCTATATCTATATTTATATATATCTAGAAGGATATAAAAGTCTTCTAAAGTCAGAAAGAAATAATGGGGAGAGGAAAAGAGAGGGATTTTTAGTGGGGAGGATGAAGGAATAGGATGGGGGGGTATAGATGGGTGTTTAGATTAATGGGAAAGGGAGGACAAGGAAGGGATCTTTGGATGGGGGGTAGGTTAAGTAATAAGAGGTCAAGCTAGCAGGTAAAAGTAAAGTAGAGGAGTCAGGAGGGATAAGACATAAGAGATACACACAAATGTAAAATAAAGATCAAGAGTGGAATTTGTTAGGGGAAAAGGAGCTGGGGTAGTAACCATAATCTTGGGAAAAGTTAAGGCTAAAATAAATTTAATCAAAAGAGAAAAATAGGGAAACTGACACTCTGTGTCAGTCATATTTATCAATGTTCTTTTGGGCTATTTAAATTAACTAGACAGTATAAGGTTGGAATATTGCTCTGGTCTAGAAAATGATGAGTTGGTGGAATTGGAAAAATATAGAAAGACCCAGACTTATAAAGGAAGAGGTTATCCACTCTCAGAGAAACAGAAGACAAATAAGTACAGTACAGCCTTATATAGATGCATATGAATGTATATGTCCATATATAAATATGATTATAGATACCTAGGTATATGTATGTGTATATGTGTATATATGCATGCATATATGTATATAATATTTTGTATGTGTGTATATGTCTATGGATATATGTATGTATGTGTATGTATGATATATAAATATATGTTATATAGAAATATATCCATGCTCAATGTAGCCTTCTTCAGAGGGAGGGTGGGGTGGCAAGGCAGGAAAAAAGAACAAAGCAAAAAGTGTGCAGCAGAGAACAAAAGAAAACTTACAAAGAAGCAAAGAAAAGATGGATAGCTATGAACATACTGTGTAGTATTCATTATATAAGATTTCTTGAAAAGAAATTTATTGCTATATATTTTGAATCGTCTCTTACATTCTGCTGTGCACATGGCAATGCTTTTTTCTTTTCTTATTTTGTATTTATGTTTCAATATTAAAGTTTACAATATGTTTCTTTTTCTTTTCTTATTGTATATTTAAGTTTTTATATTTAAGCTTAAAATAAAGAAAAACATGAAAGAAAAGAAAACCCCAAATGGGATCATGAAGAGTCAGACACAACTGAAAATGACTGAACAACTCCAAGTACTTGAGATGTCAAAAGAATGAGAGGATGGCTCCAAGCAGATTTGGTAGAATGTCTGTTGTAAACTTATGGGTTGACTTGAACAATTACTACACAGGATATATGGACATAGATGGGTTGTGACCTAAATAATTAAAGGGAATACACCTTTTAATGAGATACAGATCTATTAGAGAGGAACTTCTTAACCTCTTTTTTGAGTGTTATAGATGCCTCTGGCAGTTTTTGGTGAAACCCATGGACTCCTTCTCAGAATGATCTTTTAAAATGCACAAGATAAAATACTAAGGAAGAGAAAGCAAAAATATTTAGAAATATAGTACTCAAAACAAAATTTAAAAAATCATGGAGTTTTGCAAATCCTTGCAGCTGGCTTGCTGTAGATTTAGGGTAAAAAGCATGGGCCAAGAACAACAGAGAATAAGTCAGATTGAAGGAATAAACTACGTAGTTGGTAAGAACAAAGTAGGTTGTCTCACAAACTCCCGTGTGTGTGTGTGCACGTGCACGCATGCACACACACACACACACACACACACACACACATTGTTCATCATTCATTTTTGAAGATGACCAATCACATCACAATGTCCTGACTTGCATGTGAATAGGATTTAAGTGAGGCAGAATTGTAAAAAATTATGAGCCTCACTCTCTCTTCTAGAGTCATCATGGTCAAATAACAAGACAAAAATCAAGACAACTGGTGATGTCCCAGGATACAGTGGATAACCTTAGTGTCTTTGATGCCTTACCAAATTCTAAGAGTTCCACAGCAACTGCTTCAGCAGCCTTCATGGAACAAAGTGTTCTCATATGCCCACTCTGCTGGGGAAAGTCTTCATATGCTTGGGGCAGATGATTCAGAAAAGAACAATGCATCAGAAATGAAGCAAGTGAGCAGAAGTCAGGGGACAAAGAGGAGTAAATAGGCTTGAAAGTGGAGCTTGCATGTACAAAAGAAGGCAGAGGAAGTAGTGGGTCAGAAAACCTGAAGGAAGATAAGATCATTTGGGATTTGAATGCAATGAGGATAAGGCAAAATGCAAAATCACAAGGCTTTTCAGTTAGAAGACAGGAAATTCACAGGAAGTCACAAGTAAAAGAGAAGGTAGGCAGAATAATCAATAGGATTATAAATTTAGAATTTGAAGGAAATTTGAAGTTATTTCATCCAGGATTGTCACATGCACAGCCCCCAGGCCCTCGTGCAGCCCCAAAACTCGGGAGTGTGGCCTAAACAAGATGAAAATGTAATTGAGAAACACTTAACAGAATAAATTAAAATGCAATAGAGCACAGATAATATTAATATGTGTTTTTCTAAGTGAATAAATAAACAGCCACAGGGATCCTTACAGTACCATTGAGTAGTCTCTTATTTGAGTTTAACATTACTGATGTAGCCTGCACCCTCTTTTTGTAAATGAGAAAACCAAAGCTATGTGAGGTCAAATAAATGACCAAGGGAAACACAAAGAGTAAGGGTCATCCTCTGACTTAACATCCAGCACTCTTTTCATAGCATGAATACTGAAATTCAATCCTCCTATTCAATTCAATCTTTCTTCAATTCAATGAGAATTATTTTATTAAGCACCTGCTTATTATGTATGAGACATTATGTTAAGGTCTGGAGATGCAAAGACGAAATAAAAACAGTGGCTACCTTCTTATAACATTTAAACAAATCAATTACATGAAATTTGAGAAGGGATAAAAACACTAAAAGCTAAGTTGATCAGGAAATCTCCAGTAGACTTTGGCACCTGAGTTAAATTTTGAAGGAATCAAAGAGTTCTTAGAGGCAGAGCTGAGGAAAGACTGTGTTCCAGGTATGTGGATAGCCTGTGCAAAGGAGATGAGAGATATAATACCAAGTTCAGGGAATAGGAATTCGGCCAATTTGTCTGGAACATAAAGTGTTTGAAATAACTCTGGAAATGAAGACTGGGATAAGACTCTGGAAGGCTTTAAATATCACAAGTGACAACATTTGCAGTTCCCTTCCTCCCTCCCCGCCCCCAGCAGCAACAGGGAGTCACTGAAGCTTTTAAACATGGAATGCTATGGTCAGCCCAGGGCTTTAGGAAAATCACTTTGGGAGTTATGTGGAGAATAGATATAAGACAGGAAGAGATGCTTTTATAGAGTAGTACCAAAAACAAGGGTTTCCCTATGTTCTTTAGGTGGATACAGTTAACATGGGTGAAGGATGTGGGCACTACCATTCTCAGGAAGGCAAATTAATCTGTGAAGCAAGAAGAGAGCAGCTATTGCCAGTAAGTCTGATGAGTGAAATAACTTCTTTTACCTTCTGGTGTTACCTGTATACAGCCAGCCTGTAAAAACAGAGAAAGACCTGAATTTTTGTGTGTCTCGTTTGATCCTTGTACTGACAAGCAAACTGTGCCGTCAGAAGAAGAAACAGTGGCAAATGAGAACTCTTGGTGACAGAGCAGTCAAACCCCAAGGTGACTGTTTGAGTAGCTGTTTCTCTGGATCTTTGTTCAAACTCCCCTGCGTAACAGTGTGTGTGTCTCAAGTGAGCTTCTTGTTCAGTGAGTTGTACTGTTGTACTGAAGCAACTGGAGGTCTTAAGGAATAATATATACAAAAGAGAAGGAGTAAGTGATGATACTGTTCTAAGATCATTGGCATCTGTGTGCTTAAAAATTCCTTGGGGGGGGGTGGAGCCAAGATGGTGGAGTGAAAACAGAGACTTCCTTGAGCTCTCCCCCAAATCCCTCCAAACACCTGTAAAAAAGCTCTAAACAAATTCTAGAGCTACAGAACCAACAAAATGACAGAATGAGACAAGTGTCTAGCCCAAGACAGCCTGGATGGTCACTGGGAAGGGTCTATTGCATCGTGTTGGGAGCAGAGCGTTGCCGAGCATGAGGTGCGCTAAGACAGTCCAGGATGGAGTAGACTGGGCAGAGCAGGGCTTAGGGCCCTGAATCACTGAGCTGTGGCAGTTTGCAGACCTCTCAACCCACAAATGCTAAAGACAACATAGCAAGTCAGTGGGAAAACTGTTGGACCTGGGTGAGAGAAGCGCATGGTCTGTCTCCAGCCACTGCGCTGTGAAGGTGGCTGCAGCAGCAGCAGTAGCAGCAGCAGCAGTGGTGGTGGCTGCTTCCAGAGCTCTAGGCCCACAGACAGTGGGAGGAATCAAGCAGCTGATCAGAGGGGTGTTGCAGGGATGTCTTTGTTGGCGTGGAGGCAGGAGTCTCTTGCTTTGCCCTGTTTATATCTGGGTCACAGTCCTGGTTGGCAGGTCCTTGGGGGAGGAGGAGCACTGGTGTGGCACAGCTTGTGGTGGCTGTGGAGAGGGAGTCCTCCTTGTAGTTACATGGCAGAAAAGAGTGCTTGACATCACTCAAAGACCAGATCACAGGCCAGGAGAGGAGTAAAAACCTCTCATTGGATCATAGCACCTGAGAATAGAAGTAGCTCTGAAAACAGCGGTGCAAAACCCCTGAAGCATGGGATACAGCAGTCTCCACTCTGGAAGCAGTCATATCCTGACAAAGAGCTCAAAAGTCAATTAATTGGCTGGGAAAATGAGTAGACAGTATAAAAGGACTCAGACTATAAAAATTCCTTCTGCCCTTTTCCCTGAGGTTGTTGGGACCCTGGTCATCAGAGGTCATAGCAAAGAGCAGAGCTGGACCAAAGTGTTATGGAGCTGCTTGCTAAACTATTTGTGTCATGCTTTAGAATTTTTCCCACAGAGTAAAATATTGTACTATTATTGCCTATAAAAATCAAATCTGTGGGAAGTAATACAAAAAACAAATTGGTTTCACTGAGAGTAACTGGTCCTCTCAGAAGTATGTACAATGTCACCATATTATATTATTCCCATATTTATGAGGTTCCTGTGGGTTATTTACTTATTTTTGACTATGGATGGAAGTGATTGCTAGCTTGGCTTTTAAAAACTTAACTATAGGGGGCGGAGCCAAGATGGCGGCTGGTAAGCAGGGTGAGCTCCCTACCGAGACCCTCCAAAAACTTATAAAAAATGGCTCTGAACCAATTCTAGAATGGAAGAACCCACAAAACAGCAGAGGGAAGCAGGGCTCCAGCCCAGGACAGCCTAGATGGTCTCTGGGTGAGGTCTATCCCACACGGAGCTCAGAGCTGGGAGCTGGGAGCTGGGAATGGAGTGGAGCAGAGCCCAGCCTGAGCAGCGTGGACCATCCAGACCAGAAGCCGGGTGGAGGGGGCCCTAGCGCCCTGATTCAGTGAGCTGCGGCAGTTACGAGACTTCTCAACCCACAAACACCAAAGACTGCGGAGAAGGTTAGTGGGAAAAGCTGCAGGAGTGGAAGGAGTTCGCGGTTCGGCTTCCAGCCCCGGGGTCAGTGGAGGTGGGGCAGCTACAGCTGTTGTTACTTCTGGCTCCAGGCCCACCTGGTGGGAGGAATTAAGTGGCGGATCAGAGCAGGGGTGCACAGCCTGCCGAAGATCTAAGCCCAGTTCGGGTTGGGGGTTCTTGGGGAAGGAGCAGTGCTGGTGTGGCAGAGCTGGCACCTCCCCCCCAAACATGGAACATAGAACTCTGTAATCTACAAGCAGTCATACCCCACTGAAAAACTCAAGGGTCAAGTTAGTTGGTTGGGAATATGGCCAGGCAGCGAAAACGCGCCCATATTCAGTCTCAGACTTTGCATTCTTTCTTTGCTGACAAAGAAGACCAAAACATACAGACAGAAGAAATTAATAAAGTCAAAGAGCCTATGACAGAAACCTCCAAGAAAAACAGGAACTGGTCCCAGGCCATGGAAGAGCTCAAAAAGGAGTTGGAAAAGCAAGTTAGAGAAGTAGAGGAAAAATTGGGAAGAGAAATGAGAAGGATGCGAGAAAACCGTGAAAAACAAGTCAATGACTTGCTAAAGGAGACCCAAAAAAATACTGAAAAATACACTGAAGAAAACACCTTAAAAAACAGACTAACTCAAATGGCAAAAGAGCTCCAAAAAGCCAATGAGGAGAAGAATGCCTTGAAAGGCAGAATTAGCCAAATGGAAAAGGAGGTCCAAAACACCACTGAAGAAAATACTACTTTAAAAATTAGATTGGAGCAAGTGGAAGCTAGTGACTTTATGAGAAATCAGGATATTATAAAACAGAACCAAAGGAATGAAAAAATGGAAGACAATGTGAAATATCTCCTTGGAAAAACCATTGACCTGGAAAATAGATCCAGGAGAGATAATTTAAAAATTATTGGACTACCTGAAAGCCATGATCAAAAAAAGAACCTAGATATCATTTTTCAAGAAATTATCAAGGAGAACTGCCCTAATATTCTAGAGCCACAGAGGGCAAAATAGAAATTGAAAGAATCCATCGATCGCCTCCTCAAATAGATCCCAAAAAGAAATCTCCTAGGAATATTGTCACCAAATTCCAGAGCTCCCAGATCCAGGAGAAAATACTGCAAGCAGCCAGAAAGAAACAATTTGAGTATTGTGGGAACCCAATCAGAATAATCCAAGATCTGGCAGCTTCTACATTGAGATCGAAGGGCTTGGAATGCGATATTCCGGAGGTCAATGGAGCTAGGATTAAAACCTCAAATCACCTACCCAGCAAAACTGAGTATCATGCTCCAAGGCAAAATATGGATTTTCAATAAAATAGAGGACTTTCAAGTTTTCTCAGTGAAAAGACCAGAACTGAATAGAAAATTTGGCTTTCAAACACAAGAATCAAGAGAAGCATGAAAAGGTAATCAAGAAACAGAAATTGCAAGGGACTTACTACAGTTGAACTGTTTTGTTTACATTCCTACATGGAAAGATGATGTGTATGATTCATGAGACCTCAGTATTAGGGTAGTTGAAGGGAATATCCATATATATATATGTTTATGTGTATAAATAAGTGAATGTGTATGTATGTATGTATCTATGTGTATATGTATGCATGTGTATGTATATATATATATGTGTTTTTATATGTGTGTGTATATATATATATATATATATATATATATATATATGTAAAAGAGAGGGAGCAGACACAGGGTGAGTTGAAGATGAAGGGAAGATATCTAAAAGAAATAAAATGAAATTAAGGGATGAGAGAGCAACATACTGAGAGAGGGAGATAGGGAGAGATAGAATGGGGTGGATTATCTTCACATAAGGGTGGCAAGAGGAAGCAGTTCTGTGGGAGGAGGGGAGAGGGCAGGTGAGGGGGGAATGAGTGAACCTTGCTCTCATCAGATTTGGCCTGAGGAGGGAATACCATACATACTCAGGTGGGTATCTTACCCCACAGGAAAGAAGAGGGAGGAAGATAAAAAAAAGGGGGGGGGATGATGGAGGGGAGGGCAGATGGGGGTGGAGGTAATCAAAACAAACACTTTGGAAAGGGGACAGGGTCAAGGGAGAAAATTTAATAAAGCGGGATGGGTTGGGAAGGAGCAAAATGTAGTTAACCTTTCACAACATGAGTATTGTGGAAGGGTTATACATAATGATACATGCGTGGCCTAGGTTGAATTGCTCGACTTCTTAGGGAGGGTGGGTGGGAAGGGAAGAGGGGAGAGAATTTGGAACTCAAGGTTTTAAAAACAGATGTTCAAAAACAAATAAAAAGTTTTTGCATGCAACTAAAAAATAAGATACACAGGCAATGGGGCGTAGAAATTTATCTTGCCCTACAAGAAAGGAAGGGAAAAGGGGATGAGAGGGGAGGGGGGTGATAGAGGGGAGGGCTGACTGGGGAACAGGGCAACCAGAATATATGCCATCTTGGAGTGGGGGGGAGGGTAGAAATGGGGAGAAAATTTGTAATTCAAACTGTTGTGAAAATCAATGCTGAAAACCAAATATGTTAAATAAATAAATTTAAAGAAAAAAAACTTAGCTATAGGCAAATAGCTTCAGAAGCTTAGCATGCTGGTACACTTATCTCTCAGGAAACTATGTAGTATGCTGAAATAAATTAAAATTATTTTCCTCTTCTGTCTGGTTTTACCAGAATGGTTTCAAATAAGATACACATCCTAAAATTTATTCATACTTTCCCATTAACTCAATTAAATCTGGAAAATATCCATTAAGCATTTCTGTGCTAGGCATTTTCCTACTTATTGGGAGTACCAAAACACAGATGAAACAATCTCTGCCCTCAAGGAGCTTATATTCTACTGGGGAAAACAACATTTATAAAGATAAGTAAATATAAAATATATACAAATAACTTCAGGGGGAGGGTGCTAACAACTTGGGGATCAAGAAAGGCCTTACATAAGAGGTTTCACTACAGATGAGTTTTAGAGGATGGTAGAAATTCTAAGAGGAAGAAGTGAGAATGGATATCCTAGGAATAGAGGTCAGTTTGCACAAAGGCATGAAGGTGAGAGATGGACAGTCAGATATGATTAACAGCAACTAAAGCAGTTTGACCAAAATGTAGAATGCATGAGGGGGATGTAAGAAGTATCTAGGCCAGATGTAACTTGGGCCAAGCTAGTGTTTCTGGAATAACCTGGAGGCCAATGTTCAGAAGTCACAGGAAAGAAAGCACACTCAGGAAAATCAAGCCAAAAATAAGCTTATTTAAATACATGAAAGGTTACAAATATATACATATGTATGTATATATGTATACATGTATAGACATATATACATACACATACATACACACACACACATATATGTGTATATATTTCAGAACACACAATTTAGGTCAGTCATGCTCCCCTTGCTTCCCAAGACCCCTTGGAGACATGTCAAGAAATGGTAGGACAGGAAATCTACCCAGCTGGCTTGCTGGATCAGAAGAGCAATGAACCCCTGGATTAATACAGTTTCTAGACAGGCTTTTTGTTTTATTTCCTAAAAGAGACTGCTTGGTAGAAATACTTGATCAGAGCTTTGCTTTAGAGAAAACGATTTGGCAGCAGTGTAGAGGATTAATATGTTTAATTATTACTTTTAGTTCTTCTAGTTCTATAAAGCAACAATTTGATTGGTACAGCAATAAATAAATAGTTTGGGTGGCATTGTCATTCTTACATATTAACACTAGCTATGAGCAATTAATGTCTTTCAAGATATCTAAATCTGTATTTCTATAAAGTGAATTTTGTAGTTATATTTATAAAATTTCTATATGTGCCTTGGTAGGCATGTTCCTCATATTTATTACATTCTGTAATTGTTCTGAATTTAATTTTTTTAAATTTCATCATAATGTATTTTGTCAATAATAGAGAAGATGCTGAGTAAATTATTTTATTTTATATTTTCCTACTTTGCTCAATATTATTTCAATTAATTTTAATGGTTAGGTAGACGATTATATTTTTCTATCAAAAATGATCATTTGTTTCACTGAAGCCTATGTTTATTCATGCATCAATTACTTTTTCTTATACTATTGTTATAGCTAGCATTATGGATTTTTATCAAGTAATAGTAATGATAATGGACAGCCTTGCTTTAGTCCTGATCTTGTACGTAAGGCCTCTAATGTTTCTCTGTTACACTCAGGGCTGGCTCTTTGTTTTTGATACATCCTTATTATTATATTGAGAAAAAGTCTACTTATTCCTATGAGATTTAATGTTTTTCAAATCAAATTAGTTTTGTATTTTGTTTAAAGTTTGTTCTGCATTTATTGATATTGTTTTTAATAACATAGTATATATGTACATATGTTTGTGTTTGTGTATATATGCTTTTTTACCCTTAATATTGAACCAAGTCTCCATTTGTGGAATAAATTCACCCTGACAGTAGGGAAAAACCCTTTTGATACATTGCTACAGTCTCATTGTAAATATTCTATTCAATATTTTAAGACTATATTCATTAAGCATGTTGGTCTATTGTTTTCTTGCTTTGATTTTTCCTCTTCCAATTTGAGTTCCACATTTGATTACAAAAGGAAATTTGATTGGATCCCTTCTTTCTTATTTTTTTGCAAATAATTCACATAGTATTAGAAATGAGTGTTCTTTGAAAATTTGGTAGAATACATTCGTAAATTCCTCAGGTCATCCAAATTTCCCTCCTTTGGGAGTTCATTTATGATTTATTCAACTGATTTTTTTCTTGAGATTTGGTTGTTTAAATTCTCAATTTGCTATTACATTAATCTATTACATTCTTGTAAATATCAACCTATTTCATTTAAGATAGTGTAACTTAGTTGATAGAAAACTAGCCACAAAACCAGGAAGTTCTGCTTCTGACATAAAATATGTGACCCTATGCAGGGGCTAGCAGGCTGCTTGTGGCTTACAATAATCTTGAATGTAGCCAGAATCAGATAAAAATGTATTTGGGAAAGAGTTAGCAAAATACATAAAAATACAATAAACATAAATAATATTACCTTTTAGAACTGTCAACATGAGGCCTACAGGGCCTTATGTACTGTTTAGTGGTCCTTGCTTCTATCTTGAATTAGACACCACTACTCTAGGCAATTTTCTAAGACTGTAAGTTTCAGAGAAGGTGTCAAGCTACCTTAGTAGAGGGAAGTTTCTCACCTGGGAGTTTCCTATATCGATGAAACCACAGGTTCATTTCTTCTGAATTTGGGTTAGTTATGAATTTTGTTCACACATGATTGAGTAAAATTGCTTTTTACATAATTAACTTTCCTCTTTATATTTTTTGGATTTTCTTTTTCTTTAACTTTTACTAATTGTGGATTTATTCTCATGTTCTGAGTTTATTTCTTGGGATTCTTTTAACCTGTAATGTTTCGTTGATATAGTCCTACTTTTATGAGTGTTTATTTTTATCTCTATGTGAGAAACTAAGAAATGAATAAATACTATGCCTAAAGCATAGCAGATTGGACTGGTAACCCACCTCGTTCTGGAAATTGCTTCCTGTCACATTTGGAACTTGGAGACTGGTAAAACACCTCATTCTTTTTGACAAAATTCTTTTTTAGCTACAGCTTCTCCCAAATCCTGTATTAATGAAATTTATTCATTAATATGTTCATAGTTATTTGCTCGTATGTCTTATCTTACTTTACTACTAGGTTTTAAGCTCCACGAAGTCAGGGGCCATATCTCATTTGATTAATCAGCCATCAAGAGTTTATTCAATATCTTTACCTGCCAAGTAACCTAATAGAGTGTAGTAGGAAGGCAGAGTTTATAATTTCAAAGAGGATCATATATATGTCTGAAAGGTTCGGAACCGTAAGATATAAGGAATCTTCAAAGTAGGAGGCAGAAGAATCAAAGCATATATTTAGGCTCCACAGTAACCAACCCACAAACCAGCATCCCCATTTTGATATATTGATCAAAAGCTTCCAGGCCCAATAAGTCCACCTCACAAGAGTAACCAGGAGGCCACAGAGAAGCATGATGGTATAAAGCAAAATCATATACATGCTTCCCCTCTATGGTAAAAAGATTACCCACTGGCCTCAAGTCCTTGTTCAGCACTCCTCAATCCTCAATCCTCACATAGGTCAGCTCTGCTACCGGCAGCTCCTGCTTCAGCTTCGGCTGTGGCTATAGCTGTAGCAGCTTCTGGCTCCAACGGAAGCTGTTTTTAACCATCTGGCTTCTGCGGGGGTGTAAGGTACATGGGAAAAGCACAGGTTCTTTCGATCTGCTTAAGCAAGGTGAAGGGGTTGACCGGGAAAGCACAGGTTCTTTCAATCTGCTTAAGCAAGGGAAGCAAGGTGAAGGGGCCGACAAGCTTACTCCAATCCAACATACAAACAGCATTCAGTTCAGGGGAAAAAGCCAAACTAGTCAAGGGCACTTGTTGACTAAGTGCTAAGGAGCCCGTTTTTGGTGACCAACACATAGGGGAGGGAGATACAAACATTTATTTACATTCCAACCAACCAACCAAATTTTCTTCTGACAGCCCATGATGTAATAAGTTATTTTAACGTATCTTTCATGTCTCAAAAAAATTTTTAAAAAGAGGAACATTATTTCAATATCTATAAATTTCACCCCTGATGCTTACTGGCTATATGATCATAGGCAAGACTTCAAAGCTCTCTGAGCTTTTGGAAACTCTCTATCACTTATCTTCTACTCATAAAAGGATTATGATCTACACTGATAAAAGGTTCCCACAACAATGAATCCCAGGTACTTCTCTCCTCCAGTTGAGCAGTTGTGGCAACAAGAACAGCAAAATGAGTGGATGAGCAGAAAGAAAGAATTGCCTGCAGAGAGAACCAAGAGAAAATAAAGAACTCATTTGGGATGGATCATCTTCTGATTGATGTGGAGTTGAAATGCAAAATAGCTAATACTATTTACAATTGTCCCAATGAAGCTTGAATATTAACTTCTCAACCACTGTAATACTAGTGGTATTATGAGATTTTGTTACAATTATTCTATGTTTTTTTTTTCTTACTTAGCCTTCCATCTTCTGGGTGTGAATGAAACTACCTGGGTCAAACCTGCTATTTGTACTCCAGGTATCTTTTTACTGTCTTCCTTTTGCTGGGCCAAATCCTTAGACTAGAGTACCAAATGGAATTATTCCTTGGAAAACTGAGATAGAGGTGGAATCATAACACTTGAGAACCTAGTTCTCCTATTGAGAAGGTGGACAATCTCAAGGCAATGAAAACAGGGAAAATGATTATGTCAGGTAAAAGACAAGAATTGCCACAGGTTACCAACCTCTCTCTGATGTAAGCTGAACGTTGCCTGGCTTGCATTCAAAAGAATGTCCTGGATACCTTTGAAAAAGAAAACTTAAATAAAGAACAGAAAAAAATAATTCTAGTAAGGAAAATGTGTGTTTCAGCAAAGCAAAGCAAAGATAATGGTCATAGAAATATTACTAGTACAACTTTAATATTAAAGAAATCAGGGCTGTAACAGAGCATTCACTTTCAAAGTCATCTTTCCAAAGCTTATTTGTATTTCTTTGCTACACGTAGAAAATACCATGTGTTTATTCAATTTCAAATATTTCTCATTAACCAGTTCAAAGTAAAATGACAATACAGAAACTGCTCATTGAGTGCAGTGATGTAAGTAAATAATGTATTCCTTCTCTTTGTGTGTATGTATATACAGACACATTCATAAACATGTGTATATGCATAAACACACATATATGTATATGTTAATGGGTATAATATGCCATGCATATGTTTACATATATGTATACACATGTACTGAAAAGTGAAGTGTACTATTAGGAAGATGAAAATCAGCTGTGATGAAATCAAACAAATAATAACAGGATGTTGTAACTCCTAAAAGGCTTATTGCTATTCTGGATATACACGTGTTTAAATATCTGTGTACACAAAGAAGGCTCTTGATAATTGCGTTTTAGCTATAGCTTTGGAAAGTGAAATACTATAATACTATCTTTGGGTACACATATAAGCACAAGTTACTAGAAAAATAAGATGATGAAACCTGCACATTTGCTCTTGCAGTTGGGTAATATGTTTCCTAAATTAAGCTCCCATTTGATACACTTTATTAGAACTATTCTCAATACTCTGAATGCCATTGAACTTTAGAAAACATCCTAGAATCCCTGTGTCATTTCATGTGGTTTCTTGAATTTCCAATTTCAAGTGAATCCAGAAATAGATAAATAGTAAGTTTGTTGGAATTCCAAATTAAACTTAGATGTTTCAGGATATATGGGAGTATTTATCACTTATATTATGTTTTTGATAAAAAGCATTCCAATTACATAAAGAATGAATAATTGCTTTAGATTTCTTTTGTCAAGGCAGGAGAACCAAGTCCAGAAGACAGGGGCTATCAGCTCTGATATCAGCACTTCTATTATCCTTCCATCAGACCTTAGGCAAATAAGCTAATGTCTATGGCTAAGGAATGATGTCATACTCTAGGCTTAGCATCTGTTCTGCCTTGTACTATATTTATAAAATGAGATTGCCCTGGTGCTTGGATAGATCAGGACCATAAAGACTAAAAAGAAGTACAGGATAAAATTACATGGGAATCATGAAGTTAAAATCTTTTACATAGAGGAAATTTTTAGTCTGTGTGGTTTAGACTATGAATTCATCCTTTTAATGAACTCAGTTTAAGTAGGCTAAACTTTAGCCAGTTGCTCATCTATTGTCAGCAATTACAGTTCTGTCCCCATAGTCTTGAAGAAGAAAAATAAACAATATTCCTATTGTTCTATGCCATTACATAGTAAATTAAATGACTAGTCATTTTTATTATAATCTTACTTTGCTTATAAATCCTCTTGTTTATAAATCCTGTTGGGAAAACATTCATTTCCAGAAATAGAAAGGAAATAACTTCTCAGCAATTTTTTTCTCAGAAAAATCAGTTAACCAATCAATCAAAAACATTTATTATGCACTTTCTATGTCCTAGGCACTGTGCCAAGCACAAGGGTTACAACAAAAGGTAAAAACTTACTTATGGTGCCTGCATTCTAATGAGAAAGATGATTTGTAAGTAAGTAGGTGCATGCAAAATATTTAGAAAGAAAATGGGAAATAATCTTTTAGGGTCAGGAGACTAGCAGTTAGGTGGAAAGGGAAATCATTATTGAGGCAAAAAGGATTTGAACTGAGGCATGAAGGAAGTCAGGAAAACTCTGAGGCAGAGATGAGGGGAGAGCATTCCATATGTGGGGGACAGATAATATAAAGGCACTGAGGAGGGAGATTTATAATTGTGCTTAAAGAATATGGTATAACTAGTATCATTGGATTATAGAGTGTGTGGATGGAGTAAGAACCAGAAATCTGAAAGGGTAGGATGTGGCTAGATTGTGAAAAACTTTAAATGCCAAACAGAGGATTTTATATGTGATCCTGGAGGTAATCAGGAACCACTGGGATTTGCTGAGAAGGTGGAGTGACATGGTCAGACCAATACTTTTGGAAAATCACTTCAGCAGCTGACTGAAGGATGGATAGGAGTGGGGAGATGCTTGAGGTTAGGAGACCAATTAGAAAGACATTGTGAGAATATGAGTCAGAGATGATGAGGACTTAAATGATAGTTATAACTAAGTGTGTGTAGAGGGAAATATGTGGTAGTTATATAGAAAGAAGTGACAGGATTTAGCATAGATTGGAAATGTAGAGTGAGAGTAAAGAGTTAAAGATAATGTTGAGGTTGTGAGCCTAGGTAGAAGAGAAAATGTTGTTGTCATTGATGGTAGTATGAAATTTGGTTAAAAATGTTAGAAGGCAAAGAGAATGATTTCTCTTTTATACTTGCTGAGTTTGAGATACCTATAGGACATCCAAATCAACAAATCTATATACAGTTGATGACATAGGATTGTAGCTCAGGAGAGAGGTTACTGATGGAAATATAGATCTGGAAGTCTTTTGTATTATAAAGAAATAACTAAACTCATAAGAACTGATGGGAGTACCAAATAAAATCATAAGGGTAAAAGAGAAGAGGTCTTTAAGAGTTATTTGGAATTGATTAGATGAAGATTCAGCAAAAGAGGCTGATAAGGAAGAGCTAGATAGGTAGGATAAGAATCAGAAGAGAACGGTGCCACAGAAACCAAAAAGGAGAAAGTTTTCAGGAGATGTTGATCAACAATGTCAAATCCTGAAGAGGGACCAAGAAGGAGGAGGACTGAGAAAAGGCCAATTGATTTGTCAATTAAAAGATCATTGGTAATTTTTGAGAAAAACGATGTTAGCTGGATGTTGAGACTGAAAGCCAGATTTCAAAAGGTCTAAAAGAGAATGAGAGAAGATGGGGAACCACTTCATACAGATGAGTTTCTCAGGGAGTGTAGAGTGTAGTCATGGTGGGAGGAAAGATATCAGATGATAGCAAGAAAGGGTGGTAGAAAAAAGTGAGTGTGTTTTAAAATAGATGCGAAATGGCATTTTTTGTAGGCAGCAGGGAAGTAGATCATATGTAGGGAGAGATTAAAGAAAAAAGGGAGTGTGGATGATAGTGGAGGGTCATCTGAGGGAAAAGCAGGGAAGGGATGGAGTCACCAGTGAGCATAGAGAGGTTGACCTTGATAAGGAGAAGGGATACTTCATTCAACATTGGAGTGCAGGAAGTGGTAGTGTCAAAAGATCTGAAAGTAATGAAAGGAGGGCAAAGGCCCTCAGTTTTTCCCATGAAATTTGTGGCAAGCTCCTTGAAAGAGATAATTGGGGAAGGGATTTGGGACCCATGGAAGTGTTTAGAAGAGACAAACACCAGCTATGGAAAGTGTATTAGTGAATCATTTAGGGAGGAAATGATTACCTTGCAACAGTGAGACTCCAGTTGAAGACTGAGCCGTTTGAGGGCAAGGACTGTGTTTTACCCTTCTTCATATCCCCAGCATTCAGCATGATGCCTGGCACATATTGGGCGCACAATAAATTGGTATTGATGGACTGACTGAAGTAACAAATTTGTAAAGTACTAATATGTAAATTATATAGGGTACAGATAGGTCAGAAAATGTAAACAAGCGATTTTCAAGACAAGAAAAGATAGCTATAAACAGTTATATGAAAGAGTGCTCTAAATTACTATTTTAAGAGAAATTCGAATTAAAATAAGTCTATGGTTCTACGTCTTACTCATCAGATTTGCAATGATGCCATATGCAAAAATGGTCATTATTGTAAGGGCTGCTGATAGAACAGGAACACTAATGCCTTATTGTTGAAACTGTGAATTGGTCCAACCATTCTGGAAAGCAAGTTGGAACTATACTCAAAAAGCAACTGAGATTTGCATATATTTTGACCTAGTTATGTCAGTACTAAGCATATATGCCCAATTAGGTCAAAGACCCATATATACTATTTATTTATAGTAGTACTTTTTGTTATAGCACAGAACTGAAGCTAAAATAGGTAGTATAAATTAGGTTGAGCAAATTTTATTATATGAGCTTAATGGATTATTTTTGCATCATAAGAAATTATGTGGTTGACAGATATATAGAAATCTGGAAAGACTTGTATGAGTTGATAGACAGTACGGTAGGGATAACAGAACAATTTACATGATGACCCCAATAACATTGAAAAAGTAGAGCTATGACCAATGCAATGACCAGGTCTGGCTTCAGAAGACTTATTATAATGAAGTATACCTGCTATCTCTTGGTAGAGACCTGTTGAACTAAAAGTGCTGAATGAGACATGTATTTTCAGACATAGCCAAAGTGATAATTGTAGAGGGCAGGATGAAGCAGTTAATTGATAGTAATGGGATATTAAAAAATAAGAAAAAGAACATTGATAAAATATAAAAATATATAAATAATATAGAGCAGTAAGAAGTCTTGAAGGAGGCACAGGCAAGTAGGGCAGTTTTGCTACTAGCATGCTAAATTTAATATATACTTACCAAAAAAAGAAACAATATGCAACAGAATTCACATATTCATATATAGTCCCCCTTTTGTATGTTGAAATGTTAACTGCTTATTGAGATGATGAAACATACCTTGGTAGAGAGAGGTGGGGCACTATAGGTGTGGATTGTTACACATGTCAGACATGGCCACTTCCTGTTTGTTTTTGTTTAACTGCCTAGTATTCTTGCTAACAGTCCCTATTTGGAAACAAAACAGCTTCAAGCTTACTAAGGCTTGTTTTACGTACCCTGTGAGGCATATAAATTGTACCCAATTCAGGGCACATTGCTCCTCTGATCCAGGACAACTGCCAGCTAGATAGATTTCCTGACCATTCCTTTCCTAACTTTCTGTTTGCTTTCTTAGATGATGGTTTATTTTGGAGGTGGTATTAAAGGGGAATTAGCTATAGTATAAAAGCAAAATATCCTATTAATAAATTTTAAAAAAAGAAAGAAAAAATGAGTACCATGAAGTGGGGCAGGGTACAAGTGAGGAGCCAGCAAAGGAGGCTGTGATGTATTTAGGCAGATAAGAGGCAAATAAGAAAGATCAGTGTCATGAGTACTCAGACAGGGGAGAGGATTTAGGAGGAGGGGATCTTTAGCAGTGTCAAATGCTGCTAAGTGATCAAGAAACATGAAGATTGAGAAAAGGCCAACATATCTGGAACTTTTAATGATCACTGGCAATGTAGAAGACAGAAGTTTTAGTTGAGTGATTAGGTCAGAATCCACATTGCAAGGGATCAAGAAATGAGAGGAGACAAAGTGGAGTCAATAAAAGTTCATGTCTTTTTTTTAAGCAGTTTGGATGTGAAAGGGAAGAGAGATGCTGGAGCCTGAGAGGTGGGTAGTATCAAAGCAGGAATTTTACGTATGAGAAGATTCCCATATGTGTTGGGGGTAGAAGAGAATGAACCAGTAGAGAGATATTGAAAATTAGATGAAAGAAGTTTTACTTTGAACTATTCTTCTTTCATCTAAAAGGAAAAAAAAATCCTTAAGTTTTTTCTTTTACTTTTTTTTAATTGCTCAAATGGGTAATTAGACCCTAACTATATAAGTCTGGCCACATTGACAATTGTTAATGCACAACAGCAATACAAAGTTAAAATTCAGTTCAATTTTGCAAATATTTGTTAACCCTCTTCTATGTTCAGAAGCTGAATAAGACATAGTCTTTCTCCTTAATGAGTTTATACTTTAATAGGAGAGATGTGTATTCAAATGTTTATACTTTGAAAAATACAGGCAAAATAGAGATAAAAGCAAAGTGTTTTGTGTGGTTCAAAGACTGATAGACTATTTCTTAACTCGGATCAGGAAAATTAAATTCAAATTTCTACTCTGCCACTGATTAGCTTTGTGACATAGATCATCATTACTGTCCTGTGCCCTACTGGCCTCATCTGTAAAAGGAAGAATTAGACCTAGTGATTTCTAAAACTCTTTCAGCATGGAGAATTTATGTGTTTTTTTAAACGTAAAACAATAGCAGCCTTGTTACACTGGGTACACTATTTTTGGATTTAATATCATTGACTTTTTAAAAAAGTGAATTGTAGGATCATTCAGGATTTTTCTTCTTATACAGAGGTTACTAGTTTGAAAAGACATGTGAAATAGAAGGGATATCTTATCCAATACTGCTTGTTTTCCTCTCCAGCAGGAAAAGATGATAATTATTTGATAAGAATTAAAAAAGTCAGTAACAATGATGAGAGGACTTCAATAAATGAAAGCTAATCTCAGCATTGTCTTTCCTCAAGTTAGCCTGTGCAAGATAATAAGAGAAAATTACTTAATGATGGAGCAAGAATGGGAAAATTTCCTCCTAATTACAATTTTCATGCAATTCATTGCTTATATTACTTCCTACTTTCCATCTACAATATTATAATCTCCCCCATCAAAGTTTGGAAAGTCACAAACCTACAACACCAAGAGCAGGACATTGTCTTGTATCCTAATCCAAGATCTTGGTTATCTTGCCAGGCAACCTGAAGCAAGCTATACCTTCTGTTTGATTTGCAGTTTACCCATGTGTAAAATGAGGGACTTGGATTACTCCTTCACCAAAACACATCCTGAACTCTCTTGCCTCTGTGCCTTTGTTCCCCCTATTACTAATAGCTAGAATGCTCTGCTTCCTCCTCTTCTACTGGTAAATTCCTACCAACATATCTTAGGAAGATTCTGAAAATCCCCTGGCAGGATAAGACACCAGACACTGAGGTTCTTCCTTGAAATAAGCTGCCAATCATTCAAACTCTGCTGCAGAGAGTGTAACTCCAAAGGGCTGGCCATATTGTTTGAATGACAAACATGCTTGGCAAAAGGACTATTTTATGAAGAACTTACACAGCACAAACTCTCATATGGTGGTCAGAAGAAGCGATAAAAGTGCAATGTCAAGGTCTCTCTTAAGAAACTTTGGAATTGATTATGTGCCATGGGACATACTGGCACAGGACTGCCCAGCATGGTGAGCCCACATCAAAGAAGGTGCTGTATTCTATGAGCAAAGCAGAATTGAAGAAGCTCAAAAGAAATGTGAGATGTGCAAATTTATAGAATCCACCCCAAATATCCACATGGAGTATTTGTGCCCAACCTGTGGTACAGCATTCCAAGCTTCTATCAGTCTAAACAGCCACAGTCAGGCACACTGTAACTTTAACATAGTCATGTCATTTTTGTCCTCTCTGAGAATGAAGGACAACAACCAACCAACCAACCAACTTTAAAACCTTTTGCAAATGTCTCCAGGAAAGCTTCCTTGATGTCACTCATGTAGCATTTTGCTTTGTGTCATTCTCTTAAAATGTACATTGTACTTATTTTTGTGCCTTTTCTTATATGTCTGTGAACCCTTCCAGGGAAGGATCATATCACCATATTTTAACTAAAGTCCTATCTTCTCCAGCACCCAACACCCAACACAGTGTTCAACATACAGTAGGTGGCTAATAATTTTTTTGAAAGTATGGGTGGAAAATGATGTCTAAGGTCCTCTCCAGCACTGAAGAGCCATGAAGTAAAAGTTATGTCCTTTGAGAAAAGAAACAACTGTAACAAACAATCAGTTGCTTGATCAATCATAAGGATATTTTACTTGTTTTAATTCATTTTGTAGCAATCATCAATCAATCAATAAGGATTTATTATGTTCTATTCTATGTTCTATTCTATTCTATGTTCATTTACTATGTTCTAGTAACTGTGCTAAAAATTGGTGATACATTTTTTTTTAAAAAAAGGTAAAAAAGTCTTCCCACCAGAAGCTCACCTCTAATTTGGAGGACAACATATACAGAAATATTGGTATCGTATACTCAGGGGTATGCTGGAGCTAGCTCAAGTTTTCAAGAGACTATTGGTAAACACTCAGTGTTAGC
This sequence comes from Trichosurus vulpecula, assembly GCF_011100635.1. Lineage (NCBI taxonomy): Eukaryota > Metazoa > Chordata > Mammalia > Diprotodontia > Phalangeridae > Trichosurus > Trichosurus vulpecula. The sequence continues at coordinate 26,985,607 of NC_050581.1, forward strand.
ATTTGTATCTCCGAACTTGGCCAGTGCTACAAATCAGGACTTGATTTTTTTGATGACCTTAGAATTAAGAAAGTGATGGAGAAAATATTAATAATGCAAATTCAATTTAAAATGGCATCATGTGTAAATTTTTTTGGAGATCCACTTATTAAACATTTGCTAGTACATCCCTGCACATAATATATACAAAATGAATAAAAAGGTGATTTGGGGAGAGAATACACTAGCAGCTGGGGGTATTAAGGAAGGCTTCATATAGAATGTGGTACTTAAGCTAAGTCTTGAAGATAATCAGGGATTCCAAGATCTGGTGTGGAGAATGGGTTGAAGTGGGGAGACATTTGAAGTATGGAGACCAAATAGAAGAATATTTCAGTAGTAAAAAGTGATGAATGGTAGAATTAGAGTGGTGGCTATGTGAATAAAGATGAATGTATGTCTGTGAGATATGTTGTAGAACTGAAATGACAATATTTGGCAGCTGATTATATATGTGGGGTAAATGAGAGTAAGGAATCAAGGATGGCACCAAGATTGTGAACTCGGATGAATGGAAGGATGGTAATACCCTGACAGAAGTATAAATGTTTGATAGAAGGTAGGATTTTGGGGGGAAAGATAAGTTTTGCTGTGAATATTTTGAGTTTGAGACACCAATGAGCAATTTGGATTATAATGTTTAGTAAGGAATTGGCAATGTAAGACAGAAACTTAGGAGAGAAACGAGGGCTAGATAAATACATCTGGGCGTCACTGGAATAGAAAAGGTAAATGAATCCAAAGGAAGTGATGAGGTCATGAAGTAAAAAAGTATAAAGGAAAAAGAGAAGATGACCCAGTGAAGTTTTGGGGTATACCAAGAGATAGTGATGGCAGCTAGGTGGCACAGTGGATAGAGAACTAGACCTGGAGGCAGGAAGACCTGAGTTCAAATACGGCTTCAGACATTTACTAGTTATGGGACCCTGGGAAGTCATTTAATCCTGCTTGCCTCAGTTTCCTTATCTGTAAAGCAAGAAGGAAATAGCAAATTACTCCAGTATCTTTGCCAAGAGAACCCCAAATGTGTTCACAAAGGGTCCAACAAGATTGAAAAGACTGAACAAGATACAACGAGCATGCCATAAATTGGCAAAGGAGATTGAGGTGGTCCCACTGATAGAAGGAAAACCAAGAGATAGTGATGTCATGAAAACCTAGAAAGGAGAGAACATCTTGAAGAAGAAAGTGGTCAGCAGTGCTGTAGAAAACTGTAGAACTGCGATTCTAAGACCACTGGTAACTTGGTAGAGAACAATTTTAGTTGAGTGATGAGACATGAAGCTACATTGCAGAAGAAATAGAAGAGAAAGGAAAGAAAGTTGATGCATTTAATATAGACAGGTATAGAGAACTTAGATGGGAAATGGAGGAGAGATATATCTAGTAGGGATGATGGAATCTAGTCAAGTTTTTTTTAAGTTCACAATAAAATTCACCTCTCTCTCTCTCTCTCTCTCTCTCTCTCTCTCTCTCTCTCTCTCTCTCCCTCTCCCTCTCTCTCTCAGGGAAGATTAGAGCTTTTCAACATAGATCAATGGCAGAAGGTATAGCATTTGTGGGGGCAGTGAGGAATAGCAATGAAAGAGAAGGCAAACATAAAAGGGGCAAATTGTACACCCCCAGGTTATTCAGAATGAAGAGTGATGATTTATAGATGTTATTGAAATTGGTTCTCTCTTATTAAGTGGCCAGCAGCTTTGCCTAAAGAGAACTACCTGGAGTCATTTTGTGTGCCCTACTTATGGCTACCTCCTCCCTTCTTTACTGTTTAGGATAATCTCCTCTATGAATCCCTAATTCTTACAATGTAACTAGCTTGGAAGGTTTTTCCTTGCTTCTCTCTCTCAAAATAAGAAAGTTCAGGTTCATAAATCTTGAAGTTAGATGTTGGTAATACTGACTCCAAGATTCAGAAATTTTAAGTAGCTCTGATATTTCAGCAACTGGCTGAGGTGTTCGAGGCAGCACTGAAACAGGACAACAAGGTCTCTCTCCCAGATCCCAACTGGCACAGGTTTGGACTGTGATCCCTGCCTCTTGGTGTATCTGCTTTTACTAGCCCCAACCACTTGATTAGATGCAAACCTTGTGTTTAGTAGGCATCCCATGTGACACTAGGTGCTATAGTATCTCACAGCAGCTTGTTTCCTACCTTACCTACAGGAAGAGAGACAATTAACAAGCAACAGAGTACGTACTTTACCCACCAGGTGGTGGTATACTCAAGCCACTAGCCCAATAGCCCTGTAACCATTTCTGTCACGTGTGCATAGAAGATTATCTCTATGAGCAGTCACCAGTTGCCCACAATGCTAAAGCTTATGATTTCAAAAGGATTAGGCAAGGAAGAAACACCCACAAACTAGTTTCTGTACTCCCACCTCTACTAATGGTAGACATGCATTGCTCAGTATTATAAAAATGGGGTAATTGATGTCTCTAGAATGTTGATTTTCCACCTGAAAAACTTTGTAACATACAAAATTCCACTGTATATAACAAAGCAATTTACTCTCAGTAGCCAAATAGAGAATCTGGACACTTCTCCCTTGGGAAGGATAATTCTTTTTTTTAAGATTAATTTATATATTTTTAGTTTTCAACATTTATTTTCATAAGATTTTGAGTTACAAATTTTCTCCCCATCTCTCCCCTTCCCCCACCTCAAGATGGCATGCATTCTGATTGCCCCATTCCCCAGGCTGCCCTCCCTTCTATCACCCCACTCCCAGCCCCCTCCCCTTTCCCCTTACTTTCTTGTAGGGCAAGATAGATTTCTATACCCCATTGCCTGTATATCTAATTTCCCAGTTGCAAGTAAAAACAGTTTTTTACATTTGTTTTTAAACTTTGAGTTTCAAATTCTCTCCCTTCTTCCCTCCACCCTCTCCCCCTCCCAACCCCCCTCCTTGAGAAGGCAAGCAATTCAACATAGTTTATATATGTATCCTTAGGCGAAACACTTCCATAGTAGTCATGTTGTGAAAGACTAACTATATTTCCCTCCATCCTATCCGGTCCCCCATTTATTGAATTTCCTCCTTTGACCCTGTCCCTTTTCAAAGGCGTTTGATTCTGACTACCTCCTCCCCCAATCTGCCTTCTCTTCTATCATCCCTCCACTCTTATCCCTTGCCCTCATACTTTCCTGTATGGTAAGATACCCAATTGAGTGTGTGTGTTATTCTCTCCTTAAGCCAAATCCAGTGAGAATAATGTTCACTCTTTCCCTTTCACCTCCCCCTCTTCCCTTCCATTATAATAGCTTTTTCTTGCCTTTTTTATGTGAGAATTTATCTCATTCTATCTCTCCATTTCTCCCTCTCTCAACATATTCCTCTCTCACCCCTTAATTTTATTTTTTAGATATCATCACTTCATATTCAACTCATCCTGTGCCCTCTGTCTATATATACATATATGTACATATGTATATACATACATATATACACACATATATATTCCCTTCAACTACTCTAATATTGAGAAAGGTCTCATGAGTTACAAATATCATCTTTCCATGTAGGAATGTCAACAATTCAACTTTAATAAGTCCCTTATGATTTCTCTTTACCTTTCTGTTTACCTTTTCATGCTTCTCTTGATTCTTGTATTTGAAAATCAAATTTTCTATTCAGCTCTGGTCTTTTGTAGCAACAATGTGGCTAGCAGCTGTTGTGGGAGTGAAAAACCAACACAAGACCAACAACAAGAAGGCTTCTAACACAGGTTCTTTGATCTACTTTTCTAAGGAAAGCAACTTCAAAGGGTTAACAACCTCAGTTTAATCAAACATACATATATCATTCATTAATTTCAGGGGGAAAAGATCAGCCCCCTGAACTTCAGGGCAAATACAAACAGAAATTACAGACATCAACAGACAGACCTCATCTGATTCAAATCATAATTCATAGTTATCAGAGAAACAAAGCTGGTTACAAAGCCAGGGGTGGAGTGGGCTCAACAGTTGCCTAGAGTCTCATCACCCACATTCTTTCAGTGAGTGTACCCACAAAAGTCAAACACCAACCTTGGATCTTATGTACTGGTCTCAGAGCCTTGGGACACTTGAAGCTTACCATGCAGAGTATGAGAAATCAGTGTGGGGAAGGTCCAACTACCAGCACCACATCATATACAATTCAATGACTATTGATTGTCTGAATACTAAGAAACATTCCAAGGCAAAAGGATCCCACTGTACCTGCCCCATTCAAACAAAGAAGAATGAAAAGTCCCATTTTGCTTGCCATTACTTCTTTTCATCAAGAATGCCTGAAAGTCCTCTATTTCATTGAAAATCCGTTTTTTCCCCTGACTTATTATATTCAGTTTTGCTGAGTGAGTGATTCTTGGTTTTAATCCTAGCTCCCTGGACCTCTGGCTCAGCCTGGTCTGCTCTGGTTTGGTCTGCTGGGCTGTGCTCCTCTACCAGCACAGTGTGATAGAACCTTCCCAGCAACTATCCAGGTCATCTTGGGCTGGAGATTTGTTTCACTCTGTCATTTTGCAGGTGCTATAATTCTAGAATTTGTTTAGAGTCATTTTTACAGGTGTTTGGAGGGATTTGGGTGGGGGGAGCTCAAGCAAGTCTCTGCTTTTACTCTGCCCTCTTGGCTCTCCTGCCATGCCCCCCCACCAAGGATAATTCTAAAGGTCAGGTCCTATGCCCAAGGTCATAGGAAAGATCCAAGGAAGTGATTTCTTGCCAGGGAACTTCCTGATGTCATCTCTGAAAATAAAGGAAAAACAGAGTAAGAGAAAGAAGATAGATCATTCTTCTCGCTTTCTCTCTGGCCCAATAGCAATAATGGAACAACCAATCTCATTTTGTTCTAATCCCATTAGTCACTTGTGTCTCTCATTTTGTGATAATGGATCTGGCACTCCTATTACTGTACTAGCCTAGAGGATTTTCTGTTATCAGCAATAAAGTGTATTGGGTCTTGCTTCCAGGAACAGTTAGTAGCTGCTATGCACTTGACTATATTTTAGTTCTCCATTTCTCCTGACACAACTTGTACTCAAAGTGAAGACCAACTTAATAGTCAGTCTCTCTTGGTCTATGGATGAAGTTGCAACAATGATCATAATCTCCATATATTCTCAATCCCTGGTCATTTTCTGCTACCTCAAATGCCCACCAGCTACAAAACACTCTTCTTTCTTGCATAGTGATACAGAAAGAAGGTTCTTGGTTCTAAAGGACAGAAAAAACCGAGCCACCTAATTGATTTTGCCCATGTCTAGGTTTTGGCATCACCCTTTCCTCTTACAATGCTTCTTCCCAGTAAAAGAATGAGTTTTCCCAAACTATACCATATTAGAGCAAATAATAATTTCAAAACAAAGAGGATGTAACATGAGTATTAGTTACATAACAATATGAATAATTTGCATTATATGTTTTGGTCCGTAAAACTATAAAGAAAAATGTTGATCACTTTAGGGGTTTACTAAGTTACTGCCTCTGTTTTTCATGTTTATTTTATATTATCTCCAGAGAATAAATGTATTTGTAACCTTGGCCATGTGGCCTTTGACCATATTCTTTACTTTTGTGTCACAGGCTCATACCTTTTGGGTGTCATAGTTCAATGTGTATTGACTCATCTCCTACCACTGTGGCTTCTGATAATTTATTGAATGATCATTAATCATTGTTCTAAGTATTACTTAAGCTTGACCTAAGTAAGTATAGTGGAGTTAAATATGATCTAAATCAATTGTCAAAAGATCTCTCAAAGACCAGTGGATAGTAACATTCCCATAAACTTGTTAGGTGTTGTAGAGAGTAAAAACGCATGATTATAGCCTCAGCTTTAAAACGTTTATATTGTGCATGGGGGTTAAAATACCTTTTATGCTTCATTCCATTTTACATTATTTTCCATAGATTCATCTTTGTAGTTTTGTCTCCCAATTCTAGTGCATAAGATACTTAGGGATTGGGGATGTGCCTCACAACGTTAAATCTATCTTTATTGATCTCCACCAGTGCCTAACATAGTGTTGAGCCAATAAGAGGAACTCAATGAATGCTTGTTGATTGATTCATCCCCGCAGTCACATTGTGAAAATATTTGCATTTATCCCTCTAGAAGTGCAAGAGAGTCTGTGTGTGTATTTTATTCTAGCAAACAAGGAGAAGCCTTGGGATTCTTGAGCTACTTAATGCATATTCACAATAAATTATGCATTTCCACTTGGCATCTGTTTATTAAATTATTCATCTAGTTTAAATTCTTTCTAAATATCTTTTCCTCAATAATTTGCAAAATCTGGTGACAGATGAAAAAGCAATAAACCAAATGTTTGAAAATACTTTTTCTCCTTTCCTCCCTTCTTTCCTTTCTTTCCCCAATTTCTCCTTTCTCTTTTTCTTAATCTCCTTGTCTCTATCCTTCTATTTTCCTCTCTCTCTCTCCCTCAATGAGATGATAAGGGGAGCAGGGAGTAAAGATGAGGACTATAGCATATGCCAAGTGCTCTATTAATTTATTCAGTGTTGCAGAATTGTGTCAGAATAGATTGAACATTTTAGATGAGTGAATCACATATTTAAGAGCTTTTTAAAATTTTTAGCAGAGAACTAGTTTAAAAGAAAGCCCAACTCTTCTTTCTCCTATGTAATTACTTCCTCCTGACATTATTAACTGACTTGAAAAGGGAGAAGCCACCATTCAGAGGTTACTGTCTTCCTCTACTCTTTGTCTATTGCCTGCAACTCTAGAAACCTCCATGTGAGCTTGGCCTTCATTTTCTTTGAGGGCAGGCAGGACTGGGGAATTGACTGTCAAACATTTTCCGAAGGAAGTGCCATTTGTGCCCCAATTCGAATGAGAGTGCAGGGCTCAAATAGTAAATATTTAACAAGTGGGAATTCTCCTTTCCCTTGCTGTGCTCTCTGACAGATTTGCAATACTAATAATGAGCCTTAATTAATAGGTGACTGTGGCTTCAGGCACAGCTACCTCAACAACAACAAATCACATACACAGCCTATTAAATCTTTGGCTTCTGATGGTTCTGTAGCTTTCTTGCTGCATCAGTTATGAGGTATTTCACCCTTGTCACCAACACCAAGTTTAGCACTCATGTAAATGCTTGCTCATTTGGGTGGGGTCTGTGCTTTGAGGTTGCATCATCTCTTGGCTAGCCATACAATTTTCTTTGTATTCACATCTCTTTCTCAATATTTGATAATGATTACTTCTTAGAGGAAGACAATATCAAAATATCAGACCAGGAAGGATCGTATTAAGTAACATAACTCACCCTCTAACTGAAGCTAAGAGGGGAAAACAATAATAGCAACACTATTTATTTATAACTTTAAGGTTTGCAAATCACTTTACTCAAGTTCTTCCATTTGATAAATGACTTAAGTATGATGACATGGCTATCGATTAGTGTTGGTATACCTAGAACCTAGTTATTTGGCTTTTCAGTCTAGTGTTTTTCTTTTTATACTATGTTATACAGCGTGTTCCTAAACTCTGTACACATAGGCAAAAATGCATATTTTCAAGAAAAGAAATGAATGAAATTTTCAACAACATTTTATTTAATTGGAATATTAACAAATAACATCTTCAATATGATTTCCATAATTTGTGATGCAAAGGTTGATGCACTTTGCAAGATTCACATGAACTCAATGTAATAACTCCATATTGCTGCCAATTTTAGCACATTCACTGTTTATGTGTTCAATCAAGTGTGTTGCATCTGTGATTTTTATTGAGTACACCTTCTCCTTTAACATACCCCAGAAAAAGTAGTCAAGGGGGCCAACGTCTGTTAATATTCCAATTAAATAAAGTGTTGTTGAAAATTTCATTCATTTCATTTCTTGAAAATATGCATTTTGCCTATGTGTCCAGACTTTAGGGACACCCTGTAGTCTAGGGGTGGGGAACCTATGGCCTTGAGGCCACATGTGGCCCTCTAGGTCCTTAAGTGCAGCTCTTTGACTGAATCCAAACTTCACAGTCAAATGATTCAGTCAAAGGTCTCACTTGAGGACCTAGAGGGCCACACATGGCCTCAAGGCCACAAGTTCCCCACCCCTGTAGAGTGTCATGCATAAAATGATTGATAAAATATACATTTACAATTTACTGCTATTGTGAAAACCAATATGGAAAGATATGGCAGAACAATGGTCCAAGTCTAACAGGATGAAATTTAAAAGGCATAAATGCAGAGTCACTTAAATTTAATACACATGCACAAATACTTTACAAATATAAATATGAGAGATGCTATAGATAGAAGTTTGTCTAAAATGATTTGGGATTTTTGGTTGTGTTTTGTCCTTTGCTTTCAAAGAGGACCATGACATCAGGGTAATGATGACATAACTTGCAGTTGACTTTGATTTCAGTGAAGGAGAGCTGTGCAAGGTCACCAGCCTTATTTTCTCTTCCAGAGCCATCTGGATCCAGTGACCAGATATTCATCAGGATGAGTGGAGATGACCCAGGATGCAATGGGAGACCCTGGCCCTTTTAGGCTGGGGCCTTTTCATGTACTTACTTAGAGTGAAGTAATGCCCCATTCAGTGAATAGGTCTCTTGAAGAAGTGAGTCAAGGGATGGCCCCTTTAATTAGAAAAAAGAAAAAAGAAAGCTGGGAGAGGAAGACTATTAGGGTTGCTGTTCCAAAGAGAAACAGTTTGGCAGGAACCCACTGTGGTCCACTCTATGAGCTTCAGAGTGAACTGGGTTTAAGGGAGAGAGAGAGGGAGAGATAAAGAGAGACAGTGGGGTGGGGAGAGAAAGAGAGAGAGAGAGAGAGAGAGAGAGAGAGAGAGAGAGAGAGAGAGAGAGAGAGAGTCATCCTGATGAATATCAAGTCACTGGATTCAGGTGACTCTGGAGGAGAAAGTGAGGCTGGTGACCTTGCACAGCCCTCTCTCACTCAAATCAAAGTCCACTGCAAGTCATTTCATCATTTCCCTGATGTCATGGTTCTCTTCAAAAACAAAAGACAAACACAACCTCTGAGTAGACCAAGCTGCCTGAAAGGGGACCCAGCTAGTTGGGTAGCTTAGCTTGTCCTCTCCCTCTCTATCTCCGTCTCCCTTTCCCTCTCCCTCTCCTTCTCCTTCTCCTCTCCAAAGGAAGGTAAATTTTGGTGGCAAGAAGATGCCCACTTAACCTGGGGTTTACTGGCTAGATTTCTTTCTTCTCTTCCTTCCTTCCGTCCTTCCTTCCTTCCTCTCTCTCTCTGTCTCTCTCTCTCTCTCTCTCTCTTTCTTTCTCCCTCCCCCTCTCCTTCTCCTTCTCCCTCTCCTTCTCTCTCTCCCTCTCCCTCTTCCTCTTTTTTCCCTTTCTCCCTTTCTCTCTCCCTTTCCCTTGGAAGGTAATTTTTATGGGATTTTTGGTAAATTGCCAGGTCAAAATGAATAAACAGTGTGATACGATAGCCATCATGGGCAATGCAATTATCTGTCTGTCTGTCTCTCTATCAATCATCTATCTACCTATCTATCTATCTATCTATCTATCTATCTATCTATCTTTCTATCTATCTATCTATTATCTATCTAACAATAAGTGTTGTCAGTCCTAGGTGGCACATTTAAGGTGGACATTGATATACCGAATAGTATTCAGAAAAGAACAATTGTGATGGTGAAAGGCCCAAAGATTATGCCAGTTAAGGATAAATCAAAGGAACTGGTGGTTGACTTGGAGAAGAGAAAACTTAGTCTTGCAAGAGTAGCTATATTCAACTATTTGAAGGACTATATCCTACCATATGGAAGAGCTAATTAGCTTTGCTCCATCTGGTCTCAAAGAAATGAACTAGAACATTGTATTAAAGTTACAAAAGGTGCAAACTTAGGCTTGTATAGGGGAATTTTAAAATTAATAAACAATTTTTGTGACCTAAGAAAAATGGAGGGGGCAGAGCCAAGATGGTGGCAGGAAAGCAGGGACTTGCTTATGCTCCCCGCCAAATCCCTCCAAACACCTGTATAAAATGGCTCTGAACAAATTCTAGAGCTCAAAGCCCAAAAAATAGCAGAAGGAAACAGATCTCCAGCCCAGGAGAGCCTGGATGGTCTCCAGTAAGAGTCTATCACATGGTGCTGAGAGCGGAGGGCAGCCCAGCATGGGCTGCATTGGGACAGACCAGACCTGGAGTCAGCCAGCCAAAAGAGGTCTCAGGGCCATTAAACAGTGAGCTGTGTCAGTTATCAGACTTCCCAACCACAAATGCCAAAGAACAGGTTAGGGGGAAACTGGGATAGAGTTCAGAGTGGTCTGGCCTCCAGCTCTGGGGGTGGAGGAGGTCATGCAGCAGTGGCAGTAGCAGCAGCAGGAAGTTCCTGAGGCTGCTCCCAGAGCACCATCATCAGTGACTTCCCAAGTCCCTGGCTCACATGGTGGAAGGAATCCAGCAGCAGATCAGAGTGGGAATGCAAGGAGCAATTTGTGGGCACAAAGGTAGATTCTCTTGCTGTGCCCTGCTTGGATCTGAATTGCGGTCCTGGTTGGCAGTTCTTGGGGGAGGAGGAGTGCTGCTGTGACAGAGCCTGGGGTGATGGTGGAGTAGAAGTACCTCTGAAAACAGCAGTGCTTGCTTGGACCCTAAAGCTTGGGACAAAGTACTCTCTACTCTACAAGCAGTCATATTCTGACAAAAAGCTTAAGGGTCAAGTAGATGGTTAAGAACATGAACAGGCAGCAAAAATGAACTCAGACTCAAACTCAAACTCTAGATTCCTTTTTTGGTGGCAAAGAAGATCAAATCATACAGCCAGAAGAAGTCAACAAAGTCAAAGAGCCTAAATCAAAAGCCTCCGAGAAAGATATGAATTGGGCTCAGGCCATGGAAGAGCTCAAAAAGCATTTGGAAAAGCAAGTAAGAGAAGTAGAGGAAAAACTGGGAAGAGAAATGAGAGTGATACAAGAAAACCATGAAAAACAAGTCAACGACTTGCTAAAGGAGACCCAAAAAATACTGAAGAAAATAACCCCTTAAAGAATAGACTTACCCAAATGGCAAAAGAGCTCCTAAAATCCAATGAGGAGGAGAATGCCCTAAAAGGCAGAATTAGCCAAATGGAAAAGGAGGTCCAAAAGACCACTGAAGGAAATATCACCTTATAAATTAGATTGGAGCAAGTGGAAGCTAGTGACTTTATGAGCAACCAAGATATTATAAAACAGAACCAAAGGAATGAAAAAATGGAAGACAATGTGAAATATCTCAACGGAAAAACCACAGACCTGGAGAATAGGTCCAGGAGAGATAATTTAAAAATTATTGGATTACCTGAAAACCATGATCAAAAACAGAGACTGGACATCATCTTTCAGGAAATTATCAAGGAAAACTGCCCTGATATTATGGAGCCAGAAATTGAAAGAATCCACCAATCACCTCCTGAAAGAGATCACAAAAAGAAAACTCTTAGGAATATTGGAGCCAAATTCCAGAGTTTCCAGGTCAAGGAGAAAATACTGCAAGGAGCCAGAAAGAAACAATTTGAATATTGTGGAAACACAATCAGAATAACACAAGATCTAGCAGCTTCTATATTAAGGGAACAAAGGGCTTGGAATATGATATTCAGGAGGTCAAAGGAGCTAGGATTAAAACCAATAATCACCCACCTAGCAAAACTGAGTATAATGCTGCAAGGCAAAATATGGATTTTCAATAAAATAGAGGACTTTCAAGTTTTCTCAATGAAAAGACCAGAGCTGAACAGAAAATTTGACTTTCTAATACAAGAATCAAGAGAAGCATGAAAAGATAAACAAGAAAGTAAATTCATGAGGGACTAACTAAAGTTGAACTGTTATGTTTACATTCCTACATGGAAAGATGATGTGTGTAATTCATGAGACCTTTCTTTGTATTAGGGGAGTTGAAGAGAATATAAGCAGAGGGCACAGGGTGAGTTGAATGTGAAGGGATGATATCTAAAAAAAAGGGAATAAATTTAAGGGGTGAGAGAGGAATATATTGAGAGAGAGAGGAAGGGAGAGATAGAATGGGGTAAATTATCTCAAATAAAAATGGCAAGAAAAAGCAGTTCTGCTGGAAGGGAAGAGGGGGCAGGTGAGGGGGAATGAGTGAATCTTACTCTCATTGGATCCAACTTGAGGAGGGAATAACATACCCACTCAATTGTGTATCTTACTCCACAGGAAAGTAAGGGGAAAGGGATAAAAAGGGGGGATTATAGAAGGGAGGGCAGATAGGGGGAGGAGGTAATCAAAAGCAAACACATTTGAAAACGGACAAGGTCAAGGGAGAAAACTGAATAAAGGGGGACAGGATAGGATGGAAGGAAATACAGTCAGCCTTTCACAACATGAGCATTGTGGAAGTGTTTTGCATAATGATACATGAGTGATCTATGTTGAATTGCTTGCCTTCCTAGGGAGGGTGGGTGGGAAGGGAAGTGGGGAGAGAAATTGGAACTCAAAGTTTTAAAAGCAGATGCTTAAAAAAATTTAAAAAGTTTTTTTTTGCATGCAGCTGGGGAAGAAGATATATAGGGAATGGGGTATAGAAACCTATCCTGCCCTACAAGAAAGTAAGGGGAAAGGCGACGGGTGGGGAGTGGGGTGAAAGAGGGGATGGCTGACTGGGGAATGAGGCCATCAGAATATACGCCATCTTGGAAAGGGGGGGAGGATAGAAATAGGGAGAAAATTTGTAACTCAAAATCTTGTGGAAATCAATGTTGAAAACTAAAATATCACATAAAATATAAACAGGAAAAAAAAAGAAAAATGGAGTTACCACCCCTGGAATCTAATATCACTGTTTTGGATGTGCTTATAGAGGAAGTAGAAATACAAATGAAAAACACAAAGATGGGAAAATCAATTAAATTAGACCAAGTTTCCACAGCAGAGATCTGATTAGTGGTGACACAAATGTGAGGCTATTGAGAGATAAATTCTCAAGGTATCTGATAGACAGAAATTAAGAAACAAAAAAAAAATCTTAGATTGTCTTTTTTGTTGTTTATTTCATCAATGTCAGGAGCTTCTGGTGAGGAACTACCTGTATCCATGAAGTTAAATACCTTCCCCCTAAATTATACTTTTAAAGAATTGCTTGAGGCAATGAAAGCTTAAGTGATTTATCTAAGGTCACTTAGTCAGTATGAGTGAAAGGCTGGACTTGGACCTGTTAGAGACTCTGAAGACAGCTCTCTTTCTATCCACTGTACTTCTCTAAGATATCTGGATTATATTACTACTCAAAAATCAAAATGATAATAAATTAACTACCATTGGCTTTTCCAACAATATTGAATTTTATGAAAATAACCTGAACTTTAATCGAAAGTATCCTTGTTGAAGGCATCAGAAGGTAGCAGGCAAATTTACAGGTGATATTTCACAGAAAACCACATATTTACAATTGCTAAATTATCAATCAACCAGTCAACAAGCATGTATTTAGCACTCCTATGTGTCAGTCACTGCTTGGTGCTAGGGATACTAATACAATGAGCAAATTTCTTGTTTGCAAAGAGCTTACATTACAGTGGAAATGACTAGAAGATCCTACCATGCTTATGGTTTATTGACGATAAAAACTGACTTAGTGGTGCAAAATGCCACCTTAAAGGGTCTCCTTCAACAAGGTGTTTCTCATTCAAAAATAAAGATTATTAAGATCATATGTAATATATAATAAATAACTTTGTTGAATAACCCTTTGATCATGTGAATTTTCTTTGGTAAACAAAGGTATTTGCTGCTTTCATGGAAGAGATCCAGTGCAAAGTCCAAGTTGAAGAAGCAAGAGAATCAGAATAAAAGATATCATCAAGGAAATACGTAATCAAATGTCTCTCTGTCAAGTGGGGAGAAGGGTGAATAAACTGCTTAAGAGCCTAGAAGATATCCTCATCATGTCTTGGAAAAAAGTGGAAAGTACTCAACATTTTGGATGTACCCATTGGGAAAAAGTATTGGAGAACTCAGACAAGATTCTACCAGAGTTGCTTGCATGGATAGGTTGTGATCTACCTCTTTAGAGGCAATACCTGTATTAATGAGGTCACAGATACATTTGAATATTGAATATTTGAGTAGGTGTGGAAAAGTTCCTAACATTTAGAACTCTCCTAAAATGAAATTGGCTGCCTTGAAAGAAAAGAATTATCCCTTATTTTGGACAAAGATATAAAAACACACTTTATAATACCATGTTCTTGCATATTATTTGTCCATTAATCTTTCTTTTACCTTTGAGCTAGGGGACCATATATTTAGATGGAGGGATTTTATAGATGAATTTTATAGATGAGAAAGTTCAGGCCAAGAGAATATGAAATGGTATGACCATAGTTACAAACGAAATAGGTATCAGAGTCCTCTAAATCCAAGTTCAGTGTGTTGTACATTAGGCAACGCTGACCTCTTGTTTTATATAAAGATTCCTATTCTCTATGACAGGGATAGAGAATAAATATTTTGCTGTTGAGGTATAGGAAATATACACTCTATAAATACTCCCAGATTAGGAAACTTCCCTTACCATTGTAAATCTGCCTTCTGCCGTACCACCTGCAAATATTCCAAGATTGACCTTAATGGACAATTTGGGGCCTGTGATCTGGAAATTACTCTGTAATCCTCAGAAATTCACTTTATTTCTTTGATCCTTAATTTCGTCATCTATAATAGTAATGACATGGAATAGGTAGTCACTGAAGAACTTTACTGCTCTAACAGCAATTGAAATGTATTGAATTATTTTGTTTTCACACTAATACATGAATACTTTAATAGATCTTTGGCATCTTTGATGAAGGTCCTCTCTTCATTGGTAAAGATCACAGTCCACTCATCCCTTCTCATCTTGTATATTTCTTTTCTATGTCCTCTCATGAATCTGACATAGAGGATCCACAAAGTGCACTGGAGGATTTCTTTTAGGTATGGAAGTCCAAAACACAGAATTCATTTAAATTTGTTTTAATTTAAACAAATAACCAAATTAAAATTATTATAATAGGTAATATTTATATAGTGTCTACTAAGTTCTTGACAAATATCTCATTTGATACTCATAATGATCCTGGGAAAGGTGTTATTATTAGCCTCATTTTACAATTGGGGAAACTGAAGCAAATGGATGTTAAGTGACTTACCCAAGATCACAGAGCTAATTAAGTATCTGAGACTGGATTTGAACTTAAAAAAAACAGTGGAAACCTCTGGTGACCATCTGCTGTATTTTGCTCATGGTACATGATTATCTCTCCTTTTCTGAGCAATCATTTCCTGGAAAATATCTTTTCATCAATTTTTATGTTTAAGTTATTACTTGTATGATGTTGCCTACTTGCACTTTATATACACCATGAATCTTTCCATTTCCCTATATCTCAAAACCCTTTGACATCATCCCCAACTCTTTCCTCTTTTCCTCTAGTCTCTGAAAATAAGGTGATCCTATTCCTTTCCAAGGTCAACCTTTCTATGTGAGCTCTTGGTCATACACCCTCCTGTCTTTTCCAGAAATCTTCCCCTTCAATTATCCCTTCTCTCTAATCTTCAAGCTCTCTCTGTTAGTTACTTAACTGTTGTCTTAAAATATGTCCAAGTCCCCCACACACTTAAAAAAACCTTTCAACAGATCCTATCGTAACTTCAAACTATTATCCTTTATCTCATTCTTTCACAGCTAAACTCTCTAAAAAACTGTTTCTACTCACTCCTTCCACTTCTTTTTGCTTTACTTACTTCTCAGCCCTTTGCAATGTGATTTCTAAATGTTTTGCTTAACTGAAACTTCATTCTCCAAAGTTACCAATGATATCTTAATTGCCAAATCTGAAGGCTTCTTAGCTCCCATTTTTAGCTCAGCACCTGACACATAGTAGATACTTAATAAATGCTTATTGATTGAATGATTTCCCCACTGCATTTGACACTCCTGCCTGGTCTCTCTTCGTGGATTCTCTCTCCTCATTGAGATTTCTTAACACTATGTCTCTAACCCATCTAACAGCTACTTTTCAATATTTGTTTTGCTGACACTACACCAATACAATACCCCATAATTATAGATATTCCTCAAGGCTCTGTCCTGGGTCTTCAGCTCTTTTCTCACTATACCCTTTGTCCAACCTGAAAGTGGCAGCACAGGCTCAAACTCTTATTCTGACTGTAAGGAGTACAGGGAAAGTTGGGGAGAATCTTTACTGTCCAAGTGTGGAAGAATTGGCAACAGAATGTGTGGGGTCAAGTTGGTGACATCACAAATGTAAGAGGTTATTAGACAAATGTAACTTTTTTGGTTTCTGGAGGTCAAGTCCTATGATATCACCAGATGACCAAGTCTTTTTACTATTTGTTTTTTTTGAACATTTGTTTTTAGAACTTTGAGTTCCCAATTCTCTCCCTTCTTCCCTCCCCACCCACTCTCCTTGAGAAGGCAAGCAATTTAACACAGGCCACACATGTATCCTTATGCACTTCTCTTACCCAGACCCATCAGTTTTCCCACTGACCTGTTCTGTTATCTTTAGTGTTTGCGGGTTGAAAAGTCTGGAAACTGCCACAGCTCAGTGATTCAGGGCCCTGAGACCTGTTCCACCTGGTATACTCAGGCCTGGTCACTCTTGGCATGGCCCACAATAGGCTGTGCTCCACTCCTAGCATGGTGCAATAGACCCTTCCAAGTGACCATCCAGCCCGTCTTGGACTGGAGACTTGTTTTGCTCTGTTATTTTGTGGGTTCTGTAGCTCTAGAATTTGTTTAGAGTCACTCTTTACAGGTGTTTGGATGGATTTGGGGTTGAGCTTAAGTCAGTCCCTATTTCTAAGCCGCCATCTTTACTCTTCCCTCCAGATGACCAATTTTTTTTTGGATGGGGGAAGGCAGGGCAATTGGGGTTAAGTGACTTGCTCAAGGTCACACAGCTAGTAAGTGTGTCAAGTATCTGAAGCTGGATTTGAACTCAGGTCCTCCTGAGCTCTGTACAGTGAGTGCTGTACTCACTGTGCCACCTAGCTGCACCTGGATGACCAATTCTTAAAGGTAGTTCTAGTAGTGTCACAAATTGGGTTGGTGTGATAGCTGAATAAAGGGAGGGCTTACTACTTTGATAGCAATATAATTTGTTTTTGCTCACATATGTCATAGAATTGCACAGGAATAAAGAAACAGGTCAAATTATATTTGGTACATTATGCAGTGTTTTCAATAATCTTAAGTACTGAATTTGGATTCAACAGATCAGTGCTTGAACTGCCTCTTTCACTTATTAGCTGTGACCTCAGCCAAATCAAAATTATTCCATTACCCGATTTACTCGTGTGTATTGTTACCCTCACAGAGTTGTTGTGAGGAAAGCAATATACTTTTACACACACACACACACACACACATACACACACACACACATATATACATATATGATTTTTTTTGTTTCAGAAATGGTTCTTTAAATATAGATTTCTGTATATATGTATATAGGCTATACACACATATCTTTCCTTTGACCACTGGGTTTAATTAATTTCAGTATGTTATTCATGTTTGGACCTGCTCCAGATATATGGATAAAGCAAATGATATAAAAAAACTAATAAATTAAAATTAATTTGAGTGCCCATTAAAAAGAGAACTATTTAGTGTAGAAGAGAAGACTTCAACTAGAAGAAATGGATTACATTCTTTTCTCCCTTTGGCAAAAGACCCTCAAACATTTTCTTTACTTCATCCTTATGAGATGTACTCAGGTTACACCTCAAAGACACTTTGAAAGCAAAGATTCTGACAAATTTATAGAATTTCCCCCCCTAAAAATGAAGAAAACATCACAAACTGATAACACTAAAGAGTGAATTAAGATATAAACAGACTAGAAGGTAAAGCTTGCTATGGCAAGGAGATGTAAGGATAAGAGGTGACACAGTTAATTGCTTTCTTTAAAAATGATTAATTAATTTGCAATATTCAGTTTATTTAGTTTAAAAAGTCTTGAAAGATATGGTTTTGAATTCTATATTCTGATCTTGTTAAACTGGTAACCCTGGAGGAAAAAAACACATATAAGCACACATACCCAATATGTATAAGATATTGGTACTTATATAGTACTTAAAAGTTTGCTAAATCACTTAACATGTTTTAGCTGAGTTGAGCCTCTCAACAACTCTCTGAAATAGATGGTAGAGGTTTTATTATCCTTATTTAAGATGGGGGACTTGAGGCTGAGAAGTTGTCACTTGACCAAGTTCACCCATCTAATAAATTTTAGAAATGAGGTTCAAATCTGGATTCCTCCTAAATCTAAATAAAGTACTCTTAACGATATATAATGATTCTTACAAATTGTCCTATCTGACATTCGTAGAGATATATAATGTGTGTAGAGTATTTTTACCTATATTATTTCATTTGACCTTAAAGTCCTTTGTGGTAGATACTGTAGGTGGACTTATTTCCATTTTTCAGATAAGGACATAGATTCAGAGAGTCTAAATGACTTACACATGGTTACTCTCAATGTGTAAATTTGTCCAGGACCTATTATTTACTCTGTGTTGGAAGTTATTCCACTCGTTCAGATCATAAATTGTTTATCACTTAAATCTTAAAAGGATGCCAGAGGCTGAGGGAGATTGAATTACTTGTCTGTGATCATATAGCTGTAAAGAGACTGTTCCATTGTGCACTCTCTTTCCTCTCTCCTCTTTCCTTCTCCTTCTATCTATTCCTTTCCTATAATATGTCATAGGATCATGAGAGAATTTCAGAATTGGCTGTAACATCAGAGGACACCTCATCCAATCTATAGCTGAAGAAGCATACACTTTATCTGGCAGTCATTCATTCCTTCCTTTAAGATCTCTAAGGAGGGGAAATATATTTCTTGCCGAAGCAGCCCATTCTACTTTTATTTAAGCTCTACTTGTTAGGATAGTTTTCCTTACCTCAGACCTAATTTTTTAAAAATAACTTCTACCAATTCTTACTAGTTCTACTTCTGGTACCCTCTGCTAATTTTACCCTTTTATGTCAATTGGAAAAATTTCTAAATGTCATCTCTTCAATAGCTGAAGGCAGCTTTCATATCTGTCCATCCCCACCAAGTTTCTTTTTTTCATCTTAGACACCTTCAGTTCTTTCAAATGATGCTTAGAAAGAATGATCTTGAAATTTTCATTTTCCTGTTTGGGCTCTGGATGCTCTCCAGCTTATCACTGTCCTTCTGAAAAATATGCTACCCAAGTACTCCAGATTTCCAGATTTCATCTGACCAAGGTAGAGTACAGCAGAGCCATTATCTCCCTGGGCCTGAACACTATGGAGTCTAAGATTGCATTAGCTTTTTTGGCTGCCACATCACAGTGCTGACTCATATTGAGATTGCAGCCCATTAAAAGCAACATATCATTTTCTGTTGGTTCTGATTAAATTTCATCATATTAGATTTGTTCCAGTGTTCTACCCTGTCAAGATCTTTCTGGATCTTGGCTTTGTCACCCAGTGTATTAGCTATACCTTCCGGTTTTTTGTATTTGCAAATTTCATAAGGATGCCATCTTTGCTTTTATCTAAGTCATTGATAAAAATGTTAACATAGGGACAGTACAAATCCCTGGACATGCTAATGGATACTGCCTGCCAATTTGACAGGACTATTAATACTTGTGGCATGGGGATGGGAACTAGATATTATTCCAGCTCTGAATAAATTAAATTATACTATTTTCTAGTCTATATTTTTCTATCTTTTCCATAATAATTGCATGAAAGATTTTGTTGAATGCTTTACTAAAATTTAGAGGAATTATATATGTAACATTCCTATGGAAAACATTTGTAGATTCCATTCTCGCAGGACAATTGGGGTTAAGTGACTTGCCCAAGGTCACAAGCTAGTAAGTCTCTCCCCTTTTCCTAAAATCTAAATGAAACTTTCCCTACTTCAACTTTGTTGTACCATTCTAGATGATCCTGCAAAGATCTTTGGCAGCAGATCAATAATCAGACCCACAATTTCTCTCATTACTATAGTTTATATTTCACCTGGCCCTTTTGATCTGAATTCATAAAGGCAACTATATGCTCACCTACTTTTCTTGTGCTTATCTTGAGAATCACATCTCTAACAATTATTTTTTTCTTCTCTTTCCAGGGCAAAGTTCATTCTCTTTTTCAAAGAAAATAGAAACAAAATACAAAATGAATAGTTCTGCATTTGCTTCCTTTTCTATTATTGTCATACTATCTGTTTCAGTCTGGGATTCTATCCCTTCTGTATTGTTCTCATCTTCTAATATGTACATATACATACATACACATACAAATGTATTATTACTATTTCTTTATAGATTTATATCAAAACATAGAGGATGTGATTTCCAGCATGAGTATACCTTCATTACCTGTGTCTAACTTCATATCTAATTCTTAGGGAGATTCCTGTGGCTCAGAGGTTATGATCAACCTGTGGTCATATAGATAGTAAGTAGAACTGCTGTCAGGAATACTTCAGTTAAATTGTACTTCTGACATTTACTTGCAGTGTGACTATCAATAAGTCTCTCTCCTGAAAAGTATCTAGACAAAGACAATCAGGAGAGTGAAGGGCCCTGAGTCCATATCATATAGAGATTGGTTGAAGGAATTGGGCTTGTTTATTCTGAAGAAGAGAAGACTCAGGGGGATATGCCAGCCAGCTTCAGGTATTTCAAAGGCCATAACATGGAGGAAAGACTAGATTTCATACATTTGGTCCCAGAGTGCGGAGCAAGGAGAAGTGGGTAGAGAGGCAGATTTTGCTTCAATATCAGGAAAATCTTCATAATGATTTAGTTATTCAGTAGTGGAATGAATTGCTTAGAGAGCTGGTAAGTTCTCCTTCCTTGGAGGTCTTCAATTCTTATATTTGTCAGGTATACTGTAGTGATATTTCCATCATGTATGAATTAGTCTAAAGGACTACTAAGGCATTTTCAACTCTCAAATTCTCTGATTCTGTAAACCTTTCAGCCTCAAGTTCCCCATGGATAAAACTGAGACACTAAAACATAATATCTAACTCAGAGGATCATTGTGAAGCTCAAATTATATGTATACACACATACATACACACATATATGTGTAAATATATATGTTTATATGTGAATATATGTGTGTAAAAACATATATTTTTAAACTTTAGAAAACCATAAAATTTCATTTTTTACCATTTTGTCCTGAAATACATATGTATATATTTAGTCAGTTATTAAATACCTACTATGTTCTAGGCATTGTGTTAAGCCCTGTGGATGCATAAAAAGCAAAAGAAAAATCCACAATCTGCCCCTCCTTTCAAGGAGTTCATAGTAAAATGCAGGAGATAACATGCATATTACTATAACATGTGTTACATATAGTATATATATATACATATGCCATATATACATATTTGTATGACTAAATTACAGATAATCAGAAGAGCAAAAGCTCTAGCAGTAAAGAAGGATTATGGAAGACTTCTTACAGATACTAAGATTTTAGTTGAGACTTTGAGGAAGCCAGAGAGTGTAGGAGATGGACATGAGAAAAGGAGAATACTCCCATAATGGGAGACAGCCAAAAAACAGTATTGAGTCAGGGGATGCAATTTCTTGTTCAAAGGATAGCAAGGTCAATACCTTGTCTCTACATAGAATTAATGTGTGTCCATCTAGCTATCCTAGCTGTTGAAAAACATCATCATCCATTGTCTTTTCCTTTTTGAGCTTTGTGATAGTAAGTGGATTTGTAACTATTTCTCTTTCTCTCCATGAATATGAGCAAATTGAATTTCTAAGCCCCCCACTGTTGATCATCTGTGTGGCCTGGCTGCTCAGAAGCATCACTCAGAATCCCTTGTTTTTGAGGCCGAGCTCCCTTAACACAGATTCAGGTGCAGCAGGAGATGGAAGAAGCAATTTTCAGATTTCCTGGTGAGCTGGATTAAATTACTCCACAGGCCATATGTCTGACAGCCTTACTCTAGTGGATTAAATGTTTTTCTTTCTCTTTGAATTTGAATATTTTCTGAAAAAAATAGAGTCCTAGTAGGTAATGATAGACAAACAAATACATTTCTTTTTGTGAAATGACAGGTTACAGAATTGAAATTGAAATGACTGTAATATATAGGTAGTAGATGAGTAGATAAGTTTTATTTAACTATTGACATGTCTGTCTTATTCAAGGGAATAAAAGGGTCAATTGGTACCATTAGATATTGGTTTCTCCTCCCTTCTCTCCTCATGATATTAATGACTATTGGAACATTTTAAAAACCTACAATACATCTGGAATGAGGTGTCCCATTGTGATCGGAATGTGATTAGAAGAGGGAAAAGAAGAAAGGAGATGAATGGAGGAAGAGGGAAATGTTGGATATTTTTTGTTTTTTGTTTTTTCTTTTTCTTCCCAGTAATGGCACTAGGTATCAAAGCACAGACTGTGAAACGGGGAAACAATAATCTATTAGGGGAGAAATCTTTCTCTTCCTTCTTCACTCTACTCTTTAACCACTTTGATACTTTGCTAAATTAATCTCTGGCCTTAATAATGTAAGTGATCTTGCCTGTGACACAGATCCCAATCTATTAACACCATCTCAGGCTGTGAGACTCTTATTCCTACCCACCTAAAAACCATCCGTAAGAGGTCCTCCCAATCTCTTGGAGGTCTAATTCTATATTTCTTGGTTTGAAGTGAAAAACAAAACAAAACAAAAAACAATGGAGCTTTCAGACTGTTCATTATCTCTTATGTTTACCGTTAATTGGCCAACCTTCTTTTCTGTCAAACATTTTTTCTGATGAATACCTTACACTGTATCTCTTGTGAAATTCTTGATTAATGATGCATTGCAACTGATCTATACTCACCGTGCCTCAATGTGTGGCACTTTTAATATCCCTCAATTAATTTTTTTGGGAGAATCATGTGTTCTGTGATTTAGAGCCATATAATATCACCAGAAGAATATTCATTAAAAAAGAGGGGTCTTTGTTTCAGGAATCACTATAACACTGAACAATTCCCCCCACCAATAATACAGAATTCTATCATCCATTAATTTGGGGAGAGTCTATTTTACATTGTGGTGTCTCCATTCAAATGGCTATCATAGCCTGGGTATTCAACATTTTTTACCCATTTGTTTTTTTGCAAGGTCAGGCTGAACTCCTTTGAATGACTATAGATCTCACTTAAGGAGCTCTGCAATGGAATGTGTCTTGATGCAATCTATGCAACACTATTCACAGTCAAGAACTACTGGTGGAGCTCACTACCTATATCAAATCTTTCAATGTTTGTGCTGTGCCCTGGCCATTGTCTATGTTGATAACAAAAGCCTTTGGTGAAAACATATTTCTGTTTTATACATCATTTGATATTAATTAGGAGAGCGCTGTCAAATGAGGTTTTGCATGTTATAGTTTTAGAAGTATCTTAGATGTCTTTGGCATTTACATGGCAAAAACCATGTTGGAGGTGAACTTCTAATATGGCATTTTGTTTTATTGAATGAAACATTAAAAATTTATCAATACACAATAAATTCAATAAAATACTGGGTTCTCTCTCATTCAATTTTATAATTATACAGAGGCCTCCTTGTATCAAATATTTTTCCTAGAAGCCTGCTTGCTCTATGCTCACACTTTTTTCTTAAGGGAACTCGATAAATGTATAGATTATTTTCATAAAGATTTTGTAGTAGTGGGAAAATAGGCATATAGTTTCATGATATTAAATTGGTAGCATTTTTGTAAGAGTAAAGTATAAGGTTTTTCTAAATATTATGTCTAAATATCATACCCTCTTGTCATATATTAAATCAAAGAAGAGTGTTTACATGTCAAAAGGATCATTGGATGCTAACACTTTACTATCTAACCTCTTTTATTTACTTCTTGTTTTTTATGACTACATCAATCGAGGCAGGGGGAAGTATATCCTTTATATATTTTTAAAAGAAAAAAATGAGCAAAAAAAGAAAAATAATTAGTATAACTTTTCTAAATGAAAATACCATCAAAATGATGTGGGAAATGGACATCAAACAACAACATAGCTAATTAGAAATAAAGGTCTGTTCCCTATATGTATTTTAAAATTATATATTGATTCATTTTAATAGGTTAGAAAAAAAATCAAATGCAGGGTAATTTTGCCTCTGTCACTTCACTTTGGATACTTTCTATAACATACTATGTTTCCTAATCTCAAAATAAGCATCTCATTATCTGGCACCATGTCTATCCATGAGGTTGGGAGAGGACAGGCATTGTCAATTTTATAGATGAGAAACGGAGGTAAAGGGATTGTTTTCTTTCCTCCTTAGGTTTCCTCAGGATATATTAGCATATCTATGGTCAATTGCATGATTGTATTTGGCTAGTGCATGGAGCAGTGCCAGCCATCTCATAGTGTTTTATTTACTTACAAAAATATGGAGCAAATAATATTAAAGTGTTTTAGTTGTTGTAGTGACATTGGGCTCTGAAGATTAAAACTAAAAATTACTTTTTAGAGGACCTATCATATGGAACATTTCCTAGCAACAAAGGAAATTCTAAGTAAATTGAATTTTAAGCCATCAGTAAATTAGGCTATTAGTCAAAGAGTCAGATAAGTGGGCAGCTACACTTACTCTGCATATTTGGCTCTCTTACATGAAGATGGACCCTTTTAAATCTTCTATTCTCTCATTATTTGAATTATCATAATTTGGCTGAATTGAGATGCAGACAAAGCAGCACATAATTCACAAAAACAACCTAAGGTCAAAAAAGGTATCTAAGAATTTAAATTATTAGAGATTTGTCTGTAGATGTGTCTTTAGTGCTAAAATAGCATATTTGCTTAGGTAACAATCCTAGGGTGTCTTCCTTGAACATTCTGTAATGGAATCCCATGACAGAATGAATGACATAGGAATTTCAGAATGTAATAGTTTCTTCTGCCCTCTTTCCTGCTTTCAATCTTAGGGAGATTCTTTAATACTTAAGAGAGATAATTAGGGAAACCAGTGTTTTATTGGCTCCACAGTAGCCAGGAAGTTCATCCTCAGTAGAAGACTGAAGTATTTTAATCTTTTTTACTGTTTGTTATGGCTCACTTTAACCATGTGGTGAATCCCATGAGCCTTTTTCTCAGAATAATGTTTAAAATGCATAACACAAAATCCATAGTATTATAAAGCAAGACAAATATGTTAAAACTCAGCTACCAACATTTAAAAAAACAATTATGTCACAGATCTGATGTTAAGAAGTCTTATACTAGCATGTTAGAGGAAGAAAGCATATCACAACTTAGAACAATCATATCTGAACTTAGTTTTGAGGAAAGGGACTCTCAACATGAGATTGATAGAAATTTGCTTTCTGGGTAAGCTTTGATAGGACTGTGTTCCACAAAGTTATTGGCAAAATGGAATAGTTTCAGTTAGAAGAAGTCCCTAGTTTGATACCACATCACTAGAGCTAAGAAACCACAATTTTTCCCTGCCAGGCTGGGAAAATCCTAATGGTCAGGACTATACCAAATGGCAGAGATCTACTTAAGAACAAGGTCTGGACATTGCCTGGACCAACAGGGCTACTAAACCAGAAATGCATGCCAATCTCTTCCTGTGAGGTACTTATTATAGGAAGACAAGGCCTGACAATAGCTACTGGGCCAATGTAAAATTGCAAGAGGAGTCATTCAATTCCCAGTGAATACTGGGAAGAACTAGCAAAGGAACATGCCTATTTAACCTATCAATCAATCAGGAAGTATTCAATTCACCAAAGATTTATTAAGTGCCTACTATGTGCCAGACATTATGCTAAGCACTGGGGATACATATAAGAAAAAAGAAAGATAATCCTTGCCCTCAAGGAGCTCACAATCTAAGCTGGGAAGAAAATATAGAAAACAAAGCTGGAAATGTGGGACAGGGGGGGCACACAACCAAGTTTAAACCAATCAGGGCTGCAGGTGGAAAGTGGAAAATGAACTGGAAAATCCAAATCCTGCTTTCTATAAAAGAAAGTTTTGGGAGGAGTTTTTGTATTTAAGAGTTTAGTAATAGTTTAATTTTATGTAGGAGTTTAGTATTCTACCCTTCAGTTTTCCAATCAGAAGGGAGAAGAGGTTGGGGGAGGTGGGAAGGTATTGAGTGTTCAAGACTTAGTCAAACAGCATGATGGGAAGATTGCAGATATTCAGGTTATCCTGGGAGGGACATTTTATTCCATGGAATTCAAACCAAGCAGAAATGCAATATATGTCATGTGCTAGCACTGAGCTAGATGCTAGGGACACAAGTACAAAGAACATTAATATCTATTTTTAACATAGCTATTTTATTTTATTTTAAATTTATGTAATAAAACAAGAATTTCCATAGCATAGTAAAATTTAAGAAATGATTGCACATGAAACTACAAATTTATTATGTACAACTTCCTATTCCTTTTAAAAATAGAATAAGGTTATATAAATTTCTTTTTTTCCCTTTTTTTCTCCTCTCACCCCACCCCCCACCTAGAGATGGCTACCATTAAAAACAAATATGTGTGTACATACATACATACATATATACATGTATGTATATATGTATATATATGAAAAACCATTCCATCACCTATTTATCATTTTTTTAGATGCAGACAGCATCTTCCTTCATATATCCTGTGTTGTTAATTTGGGCATTTATAATAGTCAAAATGACTTAATAGCTCCAGGTTTTTTTTCAAACAATATTGCATTATTGTAATGGCAAGTAAAATGGGACTTTTTGTTGTCTTTTGTTTTGCAGTACTTCTCAGTACTAAGGCGATCAAGTGCCTTTGAGTCTTGCCTTTGATTGAATCAGGAGTCTTTGATGACCTGCTTGAGTCACAAGAAAGCCTAAGTCACATGAATTTGAATCATATGGTTGTGATGCCCTCTGACCCTGAAAAAGTGTATATATACTTAGAGGTTAGAATTTTGCTTGGGGCTCGCTCATTAGGAAAGCATTTCTGTGATTTGGCCAGAAGAGACTCTGGGTAGCCGTTAAGGAGCCCCATGGCTTTAAAAACCAGAGGTTGGTGCTTCTATCTGTATTTATTGCAATAGATAGACAGGTAGAAGCCCTGATTGCTGATTTGTGTTATGTGGTCTGTTTATATAATTTCTGCTTGTAATTTCTGTTTGTGTTTTCTCTGAAGTTCAGGGTGCTGACTTTTTTACCTAAACCAAATGACTGATATGTGTATGTTTAATTAAAGTGAGTTTGTACACCCCTCAAAGTTGCTTTCCTTAGAGAAGCAGATCAAAGAACCTGTGCTAACAGTCCTCCAGTGTACTGGTATTGTTGGTCCTACACATCCACAGTAGAGGCATACAGTAGCATTGTTGTTATAACTATCACAAGCAATATTTTCTTGCTCCTGCTTCTTTTACTCTTCATTACTTTATGCGTCTACCCATGTTTTATAAGATCATTGAGCTCATTTTTTCTTACAGTGACATAATATTCCATCACAATCATAGACCACAACTTGTTCAGTCATTCCCAACTGACAGGCATCCCCACAATTGGCAGTTCTTTGCCACCTCAAAGAGATGTGGTATAAATATTTTAGAACATATAGGTTCTTTTCCTTTTTTCCTAATCGTCTTTGTAAATAGACCTAGTAATAGCATTGCTAAGTCAAAACGTATAGGCAGTTTTATAACTCTTTGGGTAAAAACTCTAGACTGCTCTCCAAAAAAGGTTGGATCAGTTCACAATTCTACCAACAATGAATTATTGTTCCAGTTTTTCCACATCCCCTCCAACATTTGTCACTTTCCCATTCAATCATTTTAGCCAATCTGGTAGCTATAAAATGGTATCTCAATATTGTTTTAATTTACATTTCCCTAATGAATAATGATTCAGAGCATTTTTGCATATGACTACAAATGGTTTTGATTTCTTTATCTAAAGACTGCCTATTCATATCCTTTGACCATTAATCAATTGGAGAATGACTCCTATTCTTATAGGTTTTACAAAGTTCTTTATATATCTGAGATCTGAGAGACTGTCTATAAATCCCCCCTCCCAATTTTCCACCTTCCTTCTAATCTTGGCTCTATTTGTTGTATTATACAAAACATTATTAATTTAATGTAATTGAAAATATCTACTTGTAATGAATTTACATTCTAACATGGAAGACAAATTCATATGAAACACACACAGCATAAATATAAACACACAAAAATTGCGTGTATTAAATACAAGGTACTTTAGAAGGGGGAAAACTAGCATTTGGGGGAATTGGGAAAGCCTGTATCTTAAGGGAAGAGAAGGACTCTGATGGCAGTAAGGAGGAAGTGCATTCCAGGTCATTGTGAATAGCCTATACAAAAGCAAGGAGATGAGAAAGAGATTGTTGTCAGTTAGAAAGAGAAAAAGCCTATTTGTCTGGATCACAGAGTACTGAAACAGGAATAATGCCCAATAAAGCTACAAAAATTGGTCAGGGCCAGATTATGTAGGGCTTTAAAAGCCAGGCAATTCTATTGTAGAGACAACAGGAAGCCACTGAGGTTGGTTGAATGGGGGAGCCACATGGTCAGATGTGCTCAAAGACTGTGAGAATATGTGCAGAACTTTAGAAGGTGGTTGCTCACTACAGGGTTCTTAAGTAATTTTTTAGATATCTGTTTTTGGCTCTATTTGCTTTGATCTTTCAATAAATTTTTGCTACTTCAATAAATTTATTCTTGAAAGGAAATTGATGTTAGTGTAATGGGGGCTGTCAGTAAGTGATTTTTCTCAGATTTCCTCAGTAGAAGCTATTAGAAGAATGAGAAATTCCCCAAAGTAAACCTGAGCCCTTCATATTGTGAGAGCTTTGACATAAAGATTACATATGTAAATGGTACAAATATTTTTTACACTGAACATACCCGTGTTTGTACTCCAAACTTATTTATCATTCATCTGTAGTACTAAGGTTGAAAAAGAGCCCATGGCAAATCTTATAGGCCATAACTCTTATTCAGAAAGGAAGGAAACAAACATTTATTAAACACCTACCATGTGTTAAGTGCTTTATTATCTCATTTGAACCTCACAACAACCATGGAATGTAGGTGTTATTATTATCCATATTTTACAGTTAGGAAATTGAGGCAAAACTTAAATGACTTGTCCAGGCTAATAAAGTTACTAAATGTCTGAGGTCAAATCCAAAGTCAGGATTTCCTGACTCCAGGTCCAGCATTCTATAGAGTATACCATCTAACTGTCTGAATAATTTCCTTCTTTCTTTCTTTCTTTCTTTCTTTCTTTCTTTCTTTCTTTCTTTCTTTCTTTCTTTCTTTCTTTCTTTTTCTTTCTCATTCTCTCTCTTCCCTTCCTCCCTCCCTTCCTTCTTTACTTCTTTCCTTCCTTGCTTTCCATCTTTTTTTCTTTCCTTCCTACATTTATAAAAGGTAAAAGACAAGTTCAGCTGAAAGATTCTTGCAAAACAAATAGTACACACTTACAAAGTTTTCAATTATTTTTGCTAATGGATGGGGAGAAGGGCAGGAATCCAAATCATTTATATTTGGCTTTGGAATTCACTGTAGGATATTTATTTTTTGTTAGCAGATTTATTTTCCTAATAATGTCTTGGTTAGGCTAATATTAAAATGCGTTTCTATTCCCTAAACACACACCACACAGCACGAGGGAAGTTGCCCCAAAATTGTTTTGGGTGGTACAGGGAGAACAGAATTGGATTTAAAAATTTAGTAGACAATCCATAGAGGGCATATTCAGATAATGGAGATGTAGCTGTGTACTAAACACAAAAGTTCTGTCTACACAGAAATATAGGCTCTATTCTTTAGGCAAAACCATTCTATTTCAGATAGAGGAAATAGGATTTTTCAGGCAAATGGAAAAGGAAAGGGAAACTATCCTGGACCATAGACTAAAATAACTTCTTACTCTCTCTCAGAGAGAAAATAGCAAGGCCAAGATCCAAGTACATTGTGAAGGATTAAGATTCTGAAAGTCCTTTTTAAAAAAATTGTTTTTAAGTTTAGCAACTTTCACCCACAAACTTTCCAAGCACTCTATGTAGTTAATAGGGACTGAGATGCATATTATCCAACATGTTAAATGTGGGAATTCGATTTTCTTGACTATGCATATTTGTTACAAAAGTTTTTCTTTTCTTTCTTCTTTTTGTCCAAATTGCTGGAGGTGGGGGAAGAGGTGAGAGAAAAATAAATGTTTGTTAGTTTTGGGGAAAAAAATCTTCATAGAATTCTGTGGGAATGTAGACATCATGGATAATTTGCTTAAGTCATAAAGCATTTCATTAATAGAAAATAGTCAATATTTTGTATATTCTGATTTGTTCTCTCCCCCCGTCTCCTTTCTACCTTTCTTTTTTTTCTTCTTTTCCCTCTTTTCTCTCCTTTTCCTTCTTTCACTAGGACTCTTCTACCTTGAATATCCTTAGTTGCTTGTATTTTGTCTCCCATATTAGAACATGAAATCTGTAAAGCCAGAAAGTATTTTTGCTTTTCTTGTGTAACATCAATGCTACTTGCAGCTACTGTGGCTGCATAAGACCAAATAACACCAGCATACAGGAGGGCTTTTAAAGCAACTTTAAATGGTTAACAATCTTACTTTAATAAAACACACATATATTATGCACTTAGGGGGAAAAGTCAGCACCCTGAACTTCAGAGCAAATACAAACAGAAATTACAGAGAAAATATAAACAAATCAAGAGACAGGTTTCTGTTTGACCATAACAACACATGCCTAGTTACCAGAGAGAAGCACCAACATCTGGGTTTTCAAAGCCCCGGTAGGGGGGCTCCAACAGCTACCCAGAGTCTCTGGTGGCCAAATCACCAACACTCTTACAATGAGCGTGCTCCGAAAAGCAAAAAACCTACCTCAGAGCATATATATCCTGTTTAGGGTCCTGGGGCTTAGCGTCTACTTAGCAAAGGGGTGTTGGAAAGATCTTTAATCACTAGCACTACATCATTAGTTTGTTTCCAATCAATGATTCTTGATTCAAAGGTAAAACTCAAAGGCACTTGATTGCCTTAGTACTGAGAAGCACTCCAAAACAAAAGACAACAAAAATGTCCCACCCTGCTTGCCATTACATCTTTGCATTCCCAAAGCTTAGCACAGTGCCTGACATACAGCAAACTTTTGATAAGTGTTTCATGACTTGATTTCATTATCACTGTATCATTCTATCCTCTTCCTCTCTTTGTCCTTTTTTCTTTTCCTCTATTTTTTCTTCCTATCTTTCTCTTCTCCCTCTTCCTCCTGTTTTACTATTCTCTTTCTCTATCCTCCTCTTCTCTCTCTTTTTTCATTCTTTTCTTTCTTAATTCTTTTGCACTCTTTTTTCCTACTTCTCTCCTTTCTCTCTTCCTCCCTCCCCTCCTCTTGTTCAGTCTGTTCCCTCCTCTTTGTCCTTTTATTTCTTAATTTGTACAGTCTTCTTCCATTCGTTCTCCCCCACTATTCCTCCTTCCCCAACTCTCCTTCTTCATGTCCTTATTCATTCTCCTTCCACCTCTCTCTTTCCTTCACTTAATCTCTTTTCTTCCTCCCTTCTCCTTTCTCTAATCTCCTTTTTCACCCTTATTACTCACTTTCTTCTGCTACCTCTCTCTTTCCCTCCATTCTCTTTCCTTATGCAAACCCTTTTTTTCTCTCTTTACTCTATATCTGTCTTTGTCTCTTTTTATCCTTAAATTCTCCTTTTCCTTGCCTGGGAGAAAAAAAAGCACATTTTATAATGCCTTTTCCCCCCAATTTATTTCCCTAAAGACTCCATAAGGATTAAAAGAAAAAAAAAACAACTCCTCTATTTAAAATACATTTTCTGAGGTGGATTTTTTGTGGCAAGGAGAAAGGAGTTGAAGAGGTATATTTGCTATAAATGTTTTCCTTTTAGTATTTTTATAAATGTCAGCCCAAAATTATTGGTGAATATTGGCACAGTTGCCCAGACTATTTGAGACCCATTATAAGCATCTGGCATTTGTACTGCTAAATGTGTAATGAGTTGCAGGTGTTTGTGATTGAATTCTGTGCTACTCTTTTGTCATTGGCTCACTACTTCACAGTCCATTAAAAGCAGAGTTGTATATATACATATACACATATGTAGGCATGTGTATTTGTATGTTTGACATATGATGATGCAAAACTTCTAGTTTAAAGATAAGGTTCATGGTAATAGGCTCTAGAAAAAGAGATTGTGTTTGTATTTGGGTACCTACTTCATCTATCATACCACACAATGTGGAGTAAGCTACATGATGAATTTCCCCAAATGTTGAAGTCGTTGATTTTCTCCCAAGGATAGAGAGAGTAGGGTATCATGATGAATCAAATTTTCTATTTAACAAAGAATTACCATTATAGGCCATTCTTGGATTACCGTTATTCAGATAATTAAAATATAGTAACATTTACTTTACAATGACCTATACTAAACATCTAAACTATCTTGTTTTTTTGATCCAAAGAGCCCTTCAAGATGTTATAAATAGCACAGGGCCATCCTTTAAATATACTTTATCCTCTTTATTGCAGCTGTGCAGAAATTATAGTTAATAAAAAAGTTTGATTAATGAAATGTTATGATAAAAGTATAAGATATGTGAGACCTGAAAAGGGGAAGATTCTTTTTTTTTCTGGACAGGGCAATCCAGAAAGGCTTCAGGGTTATTTTGACAGTGGACATCAAAGGATGGGCAGATTTTAATAGGTAGAACATGCTCTCTAAGGAGAGAGATTGGTATGAATCAAGTAGTGGTGATAAATATAAGGTAAAGAACAAGCATTTGTTAATCACCCATGCTAGTCGGATGTACAGCTGGATGGTTTAGTAGATAGATCACTAGCCCTGGAGTAGGGAAAATCTGAATTTAAATCTAGCCTATGACATGTACTAGCTATGTGACTGCGGGCAGGTGATTTACCTCTGCATAGCTCCTCTAGGGAAGGAAATGGCAAACCACTCAAGTGTCTTTGCCAAGATAACTCCATGGACACTATTGGCCATGAGGTCATGAAGCCGGCATGACTAAACTACTCAGAAACAGCAACATACTTGCCAGTTATTGTGTTAAGCACTTTACAAATATAATCTCATTTGATCCTCACAATAACTCTAGGATAAACACACAAACACACACACACACACACACACACACACACACACATATATATATATATACATATATATATATATATATACATATATATGTATATATATATATATATATATATATATATATAATCTCCATTTTACATTTGAATAAATGGAGGCAGACAGAGGTTAAGTGATTTGCCCAGGTTCCACAATTAGCAAGTGTCTGATTCAGAATTTGAATTAGGGTGTTCCTGAATTTAAATTCAGTTCAACTCATTGCCCAAGTATATTAGGCCACTCTATGCATATGAGGCATGATGAATAGTTCATGTTGGTTGGACTTGTTCATATTGTTCAATGAACACAGAAGGATATAGTATGAGGTAAATCTGGAAAGTCAGGAAAGCATTAGGTCAAAGGGGACTATGCTTGCCAAGTTAAATATGAATTTTGTCCAGTAGGAAATAGAAAACTAGTAAAGGATTTTGAACAGAGGAATGACAGTATCAGATAAGTAAAATTCATAAAAGCATTATTTTGGATCGCTGGGCCTGGAGTCAGGAGGACTTGAATTCAAATTCAGCCTCAGATACTATTTGTGTGACCCTGGGCAAGTCACTAAACCCTGTCTCCAAAAAAAGAAAAAGAAAGAAGAAAAAGAATTTGATAGTATTGTGGAGATTGGATTAGAAAGACATTTTATTGGAAGTAGGGTAGCCGGATCAGAGGCAGTTTTCATGATCCAGGCTGACAATCCATAGAAGTTGAACTGCCATTAGCTGAATAAGGGAATTAACATTCTTCCTACTCAAAGATTACTGTCAGGCAGTACATCAAACCAGGGAGAGCCCAAAGTTCTCTATCCTGATATTCCTTATAATGAGTTTGTTGACAGGAGAGATAATGAAAGAACCAGGACAAGTTTCCTTGCTGCAGAGTAATATTGCTCTATGAAGTTTTCTTACCTGGTTAACTTTCTGTAGGTATCTTTATTTGTAGATTTTAATAAAGTCTTGTGGATTTGGGATCTGAAGTTTTAGGCACAGAGTAAGCAATGATGAAATTGTCTCAAGGTTAGAAAAGCCACTAAGAATCACAAAATTTAATTGAAGGGAACCCAAAGGACATCTAACACATGCTGTACTTGAACAAGAATTCTGTGCTCAACAAATCTGGCAAGGTATCAATCTTTTATTAGAGGCCTACAGTGGTTTCCTGTTGGGATCCAAGCACCCATTTCACTATTAGCTCTAAATCATTAGGGTGTTAATCCCTGCATCAAACCTAAATTTGACTCTGTAACTTCCACCCATTTCTCTTAGTTCTGCTCTCTAGGACCAAATAGAACAGATAAGCCTTATATATGCCATTCCTTTGAGTACTTGAAAGTAGCTAGGATTACCTCCCTAACTCTCTTCTTTAGGCTAAACATCCCTAGTTTCTTCTATTGCTACTCACCTGGCATTTTCTTAGTATTCTCTAGATTATTGGTATCTCCTGTAAAACATGAAATTTAGTGCAGGACTTTAATAAAAGGTTTCTAATTTTCAGATTTTGTGATTATAATCATATCTGCACTTAGGAAAGATTTATCTGCCAGTGCTAAGGATGCCATATTGGGGAGGAATTGTATTATGCAGAAGAATATTAAAGATCTTAATTCATGCAATTTTTTACCTCATAGACTAAGATAGTATTCCACAGAGCCATGGATTTCTTCTATTGCTGTCTCTTTCAGTTTATAAAGTATTAGCACTGAAAATCAGCTTAAAATAGATTAACAATGACTGGCATCCACTTTTGACCCAGCAACAGTAGAGGAATTAAGTTCAAAGAAATAGTTAATTAACTCAGAGATGAACCAACTACCTGCAGTGACACCAGTTCAAAGGCATTTGTACCAGGTTGCTTTTCCCTGGCTAGAACTATTATCAGTCGATTTTAGCTAAGATTTATATCCAAAACAGGGGATGCTTTGATCACTGCATTTCTTGAAGATCAAAGATGCCTATGTAACACCGTACTTAACAAGCCTTCAATACAATACATACTGTTCTAAAGCTTCAAGCTAATGTGTCATAATGGGCCACCTTCAGTACCAGGGAACGTAACTTGGAGATGGTTCTCACCTCATACTCATTCCTTTCCAGAGAGGTAATGCTATGATGACTTTTTAGAGGAGAAAATGGAACAGAATATCTCTATCCTTCCCCCCCTTCTCTCCATTTATGAGAAACCCCTTTCCCTCTGCTTTGTGTTTTGTAGTTTTGACTTGAAAGATCATGTTTCTCATAAAGAATATTAGCTCTTTTTCACTATTCATTTGTTCCTATCCTTTCCAGTGCTGGCTGCTGAATAGCATACATTGTTATCATTTTTAAAAATAGGTAATATGCCCCAGCAAGGACTATAATCTAATACTCCAGTGGATATGGAATCTCATCTGTTTGAGTGTTGTTTCCATCAATGGAGATCACAACCCATCCATGACTGGTCATCTTATGCAACTCATATCCATCTCCTAACATGTATTCATCACAATGGGTCCATCCAATTTGCTGGGAGCATTCCTCTCTTTCTCCTGATATGAAAAGATCCATTGAACTATAAGTCTTCCATCATTTATCCTCTACTCTTCCCATGTGAACAAACTATTTTCTTTTTCAAATATGAATTTCTCTGAAGGCATACTTTATAGCATGTCTTCATAATTTCTTATTTTTAATATGTTGAAGCTTAATTTGGACCCTACTTTATTTAGGATATTATGCTAAATGATGGATTAAATACAAAGCTTTGATTATAATTATTCCCTCCCCCATAGAAACTTCCAGTATACTAGGAACATAATACCAATAGAAAAAAGCTAGCTAGCATATAAAATATTACATGAAGAGTACATTAGAAATTAACCAAACAAAGTGTTTTGAAAGGACTATAAATCTCATTCTATTTTTCAACCTTGCAGCTATGGAAAGTAGAATGCTTATTTTCCTCCTTTTTAATCACAGCAAAACTCTGCTTCTTCACTTTTGGGAAATAGACTAGAAAAACTCCAGAGATTGCTACTCTCGCACTACAATAATTGTTTTGAAGTTATACAAATTTATATTAATTGAATAAAATACAAACTTCTAACAGCATGGCGAAGTAAGAGGAGCACTAGGTTTGGAATAAGAAAGTCAGTGTTCTAGTATATATGAAATTATTTTAATCAAGATGAGCCTCCTTTAGCAGCATCTGTAAATGAGGAGGTTCAACTAGATTGATAAAATTCCTGTCACTGACTTAGAGTTTATCTAAAGAGTTTAGAAATCATCTAATTCAACCCACACCAGATCAAGAAAACCCTGACAACTGGACATCTAGACTTTCAAGACATCCAGCAAGAGGAAACACTCCTGAGACAAATTTTTCTATTTTGGTCTATGGGGAACTTTTTGCCTCTATCAATCCCAAGTCTTTTTAGCTTTCATCTCCAGTTCTACCCTAGGACATAAGCTGAAGGAGTTTAATATTTCCCAGGAAAACTTTCAAAGTGTTGTGTTCTCAAGCTCTCATGTTCTCCCAAGCATTTTTTTTCTTCAGGATAACCAACCCCAGTTGCTTCAATCAAACCTCATGTGGAAAAGTATTTTGCTCCCTTACCATCCTGGTCACCTTCTCTTCATGCTCTAATTTGTAAATGCTTTTTAAAACACAGCATATGAAGCTGAACACATATTATAGATATAGTCTGACTTACGAGAATGCAATGGAACATCCTTCATTCTAAACACTGTATCCCTCATTGCAGTTTAAAGATATATAAGGTTTTTTTTTCTTTTTCTTTTTGGCTGCCATTTTGAATGCTGACTCAAGCTGAGCTTGTACTAAAGTAAAAATTCCAGATCTTTTTCACTGATTGTTGCATATCTGTGCTTCTCTTTTCATGTACTTTTGAAAAGTTTGTTTTTTGAGCCTAAGTGTAGAAGATCCAATTCTGAAATTCTATGATTCTAACTTGCATTTTTAGTAGCATGCTTTGTGAACTCCAGAGTAGTTGAAAGCCCTAGAAAGAGCTATTTTTCAGAGTTCAGACAAGGCAGTGTATTAGCAACTTGAGGAAAAGCAATATATATTCTATTTATTTTTTTATAATTTTCTATAATGACAAATATAAAGTTGGGAACTTATTGAATGAATAAAGATTGAGACTATGCCAAAGGAAATTTTTAATTTATTATTTTTAAAGCTATATGATATACTTATCATAAGAATAACATCTTAAATGATCTAGGGTAAGCAAAACCTAGCTGACTTTGATTATGTGATCAGTAGTAAGTTAGATAACAGTAAACCAAGGGATGGTGCTTGTAGAACTCCATAGGTGTCACAGGATGAACCTACAGATTAATCATTCTGTTTCTGTCTATATGTCTCCCATTCTACCTTCTGGAGGTCTAATTTAAGCAGTCTGAATTAGAGTCAGTGTTAGGTTTGGGTGCCTTTGCATTCCCCTTTTTTAACCTTTCTTCCTTCTCTTTGTATATTGCCCTACAGGTAAGCCATATCCTTATTATGATCTAGCTACCCAAAGGATTTCATTTATAAGAAGTGATCTGCACCTGTCCCTAAACCTGCCTTTTCAAATATCCTTATTTCTGCCCCATTTCTTCTTCATTACCTATGCCATTGGCACTAATGGCACTTTAATTCATTATGTATATGTATATATATATATATATATATATATATATATATATATATATACATATATATGTTACTTCTATTCCAAGTATCTACTTATTGGCTTTCTTTTTTAAAAAAACACTTTCTTAGTGATTTTTTTGACACAAATACATTTATCCCAACATACAAACTTCCTGGAAAGTGCTTTACCCCCCAATATTAAAGCAAGACATCCTACAAACATAATGGTGATTGATAACTACATATGACTTTCCACTTTTATCATTTAGAGATTTGTTAAAAAATGTATGGTTGTATACTTCAACTATTATAATTTGGTAACAATGCAGCCTATTGAATACAACCTGAGCTTTGTGGCCATAGAGTGTTTTCTTCATTTACCATGTTGTAGTCATATGTTAATCTTTTGACTCTGCTTCCTTTATTCTGCATCACTTCATATACTTCTAACAAATATAGCCTGTGTATGGAGGAAAGGTAAACTAATTGACAGACTGATTTTGTTTGCCATCCTGGCTCTGCACTGCCTCCATTTTCAGGAAAATGATGTCATGGGTAGAAGAAGAAGTAGATCTGGGTAAAATGAAGAAGAGAATCAAAACCTTCTTCCTTCCAATATTTCTTCCTATTATTTTCTTTGATGTTCATGGCCTATTATTTCTTCATATGAATTTTCTTATTCATTAGCCTAAATCTATAAACTAGTAATTTGATAAGTGTAGCATCAACCCAGGAATAGGTATTTAATATTTATATATTCCTTTGTTTCAGTGAAAATTATTTTGTAATCAAATGTATATACCATGTGTTTTTTTTAGTATTTTAACTCAGGTATTTCATGTTTTGTTGTTATTTTAAATGATATTTCTATTTCTAGTTTTCTTCCTGTTTATTTTGATTAATTTACAGAAATAATGATGATTTTGGTAATTCATTTTGCATCACAGTATTTAATGAAGTTATTGTCTTAATTGAATTTTTGTTGATTTTATAGGATTTCTAAATAAAAATACATTATTTGCAAATGGAGAATATTTAGCCCACTTCTTTTAAATGATTTTTCTTTAATTTCTTTTTTCTTTTGTTACTGCTAGAGCTATCATTTCTAGCATTATGCAAAATAATTATGGTGATAGTGGGCATTATATTTTTTCTTCAAGCCTGTTGTTAAAGAAAAACTTCTCAGTTTTTTTATTATAAATGTTTCTAGTTCTTTATTTTAGATGAATCTTTTTCATAATATTAAGGGAAAGCCTTTTTGTCTGTATGCCTTTTTGCATTTTAATGAGTGCTATATTTTATTAAAGGCTTTATTTTTCTATCTATTTGTGTAATCCTGATTTTTGTTATATATATTTTAATATGGTTATGCTTAATTATGCTAATGGCCTCACTAATACGACCAATATTTGTGCTCTTGATATAAATAAAAGTTGGTCTTGAGGTTTTCTTGGGGGGGGGTATAGGTCATTGTACATTTACTAATTTGTAGATCTGAAAATTATAGAATTTGTTCAATTCCAGGAGACATATTTTTCAGGAATACTTATGCATATGTCTGCTGATGGGAATTATAAGAAGAATATTTTTGCTAGAGATCCATCTAGCAGTTTTAAGAGATCAGAAGCTTTAACAAATCCTCACACTGGCAGAAAACTGAAACAGTTGAGTCAGGCATAGTGTAAATTAACTGTTGGAGGTAGGCTATATTTATATATTTATATTTTTACATACTAAAATTAAACTGAAAGGTTTTATATTTTAATTGCTCTTTTCATATAAGACAAAAATAGATTTTGGATCTTTCAAGGACACTAAAGAAGCCAAATAACAACAACAAAAACCACTTTATTCCCCTCATTCCCTATCTTCTAATTTACTTATTCATTCATTCATTTATTCATCTATTTATCTATTTATTTATTTATTTATTTATTTATTTGTTTGTTTGTTTGTTTGTTTGTTTATTTGTTTGTTTGTCTGTTTAATA
This sequence comes from Trichosurus vulpecula, assembly GCF_011100635.1. NCBI lineage: Eukaryota > Metazoa > Chordata > Mammalia > Diprotodontia > Phalangeridae > Trichosurus > Trichosurus vulpecula. The sequence goes on from NC_050581.1 coordinate 27,025,514, forward strand.
TTTTTAGTTTTCAGCATTGATTTTCACAAGAGTTTGAATTACAAATTTTCTCCCAATTTCTACCCTCCCCCCACTCCAAGATGGTATATATTCTAATTGCTCCATTCCCCAGTCAGACCTGCCTTCTGTTACCTCACTCCCCCCATTCCCTTTTCCCTTATTTTCTTGTAGGGCAAAATAGATTTCTATGCCCCATTGCCTGTACATTATATTTCCTAGTTTCATGCCAAAACTTTTTTTTTTGAACCTCTGTTTTAAAAACATTGAATTCCAAATGCTCTCCCCTCTTCCCTCCCCACCCACCCTCCCTAAGAAGGCAAGCAATTCAACATAGGCCAAATGTGTATCATTATGTAAAACCCTTCCACAATACTCCTGTTGTGAAAGAATAACTATGTTTGCTCCTTCCTATCCTATCCCCCTTTGTTCAATTTTCTCCCTTGACCCTGTTGCTTTTCAAAAGTGTTTGCTTTTGATTACCTCCTCCCTCTATCTGCCCTCCCTTCTATCATCCCCCCTTTTTATCTCCTTCCTCCTTCTTTCCTGTGGGGTAAGATACCCAATTGAGTGTGTACGTTATTCCCTCCCCAGGTCAAATCTGATGAGAGCAAGATTCACTCATTCCCCCTCACCTGTCCCCTCTTCTCTTCCTACAGAACTGCTTTTTCTTGACACTTTTAGGTGAGAAAATTTACCCCATTCTATCTCTCCCTTTATCCTGCTCTCAATATATTCCTCCCTCTTCCCTTAATTTGATTTTATTCTTTTAGATATCATCACTTCATATTCAACTCACCCTGTGCCCTCTGTCTATATATATATATATATATATATATATATATATATATATATATATATATATATATATATATACACATACACATATATATGTATGTATGTATGTATGTATGTATGTATGTATGTATGTATGTATATTCCCTTCAGGTGCCCTAATACTGAGGTCTCACAAATTATACGCATCATCTTTCTGTGTCGGAATGTAAACAAAACACTTCAAGTTTAGTAAATCCCTTATGATTTCTCTTTCTTGTTTACCTTTCATGCTTCTCTTGATTCTTGTGTTTGAAAGTCAAATTTTCTATTCAGCTCTGGTCTTTTCACTGAGAAAGCTTGAAAGTCCTCTGTTTTATTGAAAATCCATATTTTGCCTTGCAGCATGATACTCAGTTTTGCTGGGTAGGTGATTCTTGGTTTTAATCCTACCTTCATTGACCTCTGGAATATCATATTCCAAGCCCTTCTGTCCCTTAATGTAGAAGCTGCTAGATCTCATCTTGATTGTGTTTCCACGATACTCAAATTGTTTCTTTCCGGCAGCTTGCAGTATTTTCTCCTTGATCTGGGAGCTCTGGAATTTGGTGACAATATTCCTAGGAGTTTTCTTTTTGGGATCTTTTTCAGGAGGCAATTGTTGGTGTCTTTCAATTTCTATTTTACCCTCTGGCTCTAGAATATCAAAGCAGTTCTCCTTGATAACTTTTTGAAAGATGATATCTAGGCTCTTTTTTTGATCCTGTCTTTCAGGTAATCCAATAATTTTAAAATTATCTCTCCTGGATCTATTTTCCAGGTCACTGGTTTTTCCAATGAGATATTTCACATAGTCTTCTATTTTTCCATTCCTTTGGCTCTGTTTTATAATATCTTGATTTCTCATAAAGTCACTAGCTTCCACTTGCTCCAATCTAATTTTTAAGGTAGTATTTTCTTCAGTGTTTTTTTTGGACCTTCTTTTCCATTTGGGTAATTCTGCCTTTCAAGGCATTCTTCTCCTCTTTGGCTTTTTGGAGCTCTTTTGCCTTTTGAGTTAGTCTGTTTTGTAAGGTGTTATTCAGTATTTTTGGGTCTCCTTTAACAAGTTATTGACTTGTTTCTGGTGGTTGTCTAGCATCATTCTCATTTCTTTTCCTAATTTTCCCTCTACATCTCTAACCTGCTTTTCCACATTCTTTTTGAGCTCTTCCATAGCCTGAGACCAGTTCATGTTTTTCTTGGAGGCTTTTAATGTAGACTCTTTCACTTTGTTGACTTTGTTGCTGTATGTTTTGGTCTTCTTTGTCACCAAAGAAAGATTGCCAAGTCTGAGTCTGAGTCTGAGTCCATTTTCGCTGCCTGATCGTGTTCACAGCCAGCTACTTGACCCTTGAGTTTTTCATTGGGGTATGACTGCTTGTAGAGTATAGAGTACTTTGTTCCAAGCTTGAGGGGCTGTGCTGTTGTTTTCAGAGCTTTTTCTACACAGCAAGCTCTGCCACACCAGTGCTCCTCCTCCCCCAAGAACTGCCAACACAGAGTTCAACTCAGATCTTGAGCAGGCTCTGGACTTCCTGCTGGGATCTGCCACCTAATTCCTCCCACCCAGTGGGCCTGTGGCTGGAAACAACCACAGCTGTAGTTCTGTAGCTGCACTACCTCTGCTGCCTCTGGTGGGTGAACTGCAAACTCTTTTCACTCTGTTCCTGCAGCTTTTCCCACTAACCTTCTCTGTTATCTTTGGTGTTTGTTGGTTGAGAAGTCTGGTAACTTTCACAGCTCAATGATTCAAGGCACTAGGGCCTGTTCTTCCTGGCTCCTTCTCTGGTTGGTACGGACACAGCCCACGCTGGGCTCTGCTCTGCTCTGCTCCCCTCCCAGCCACGTTTGATAGACCTTACCCAGTGACCACCCAGGCTGTCCTGGGCTGGAGCCCTGCTTCCCTCTCCTCTTTCATGAGTTCTGCAGTTCTAGAATTTGTTCAGAGCCATTTTTATAGGTGTTTGGAGGGTCCTGGCAAAGAGCTCTGGGCACGTCCCTGCTTTCTAGCCACCATCTGGGCCCCACCCTCATTCCCTATCTTCTAAATCCCACTCTTCATAGACTGATAGGGATTTATTATAGGAAACCAGGAAGGTTACTGATGTAAAGTAGAGGTTAGCACTAAGTCCAGTCTTTACGTGCATGTTCCTAATGCTCAGTTGATGCAATTCCCATGTCGACTTTGAAGCATGAGTAGACATTCTGTAATTTGTTCTAGTTTATTAACCATGTGCTAAAGAGAAACTTCTTTGATTACCTGTGTAGATGGAATTAGTAAAGGATGGGTGTGTGTGGCACCTTTAAAACATACTAATCCATGAGGAACTCACCCTATTTTTCTGATTTCTTCCATCTTAGGAGTGAGAAAATAATGTGAGGTCTTGGGCACCCCATCTGAGGCCAACATGAGATTCATGAATATAGGCCTTGACTTTTTGTCTTGGTATTTGCTCCTTTATTTTAGGTGAAGGGGATTGGAAATGAAGAGAGATCTAGGAGTGGATCTCAGTCCAGTTTTTGCAGCCAGACTTTTGCATTAGTGTCCTGAGGAGTGAAGAATAACTTTTGGGAGCCAGCTAGTGGTAGCTGAGAAGAGGACTCATCTAGCAGTGATCCCACATTTAGATGTAAATTTGATGGGACTAATGATATGTAGAAATGGTGTCCAGCCTGAGACCATTGTTTCCAGGGAGTGAGATGGCATAAGAAATGTATCCCCTCTCCCTAGGTGAGCTATTCAATAATTCATGGCCATAAGACATCCCCAGAAGAATGCCCACATAAAAAGAGATGAACCCTTATTTAAGAGAGACTCTTGGAGTTCTGTGCATGTTTTGAAAGGCAATCCAGCAGGCACACTCTCCTCCTCCTCAGTTTTGGGTCCAGCTAATTGTTTGTACAATATATGTGTCCTCATGAACAAGCTCTATGAGTTGTCAATCCAACTGTATATTTGAGTGTGTATAATAGGCATTCTTTATCTGCATGGTTTTTCCTGTGTTAATGTGTCCAATGTTTAAGCTGAATTGCTTTGAGTATGAATCACATTTAGGAGGTTCTGCAATTGACTGGAAGATTGATATAATCAACACAATCCTCCTGCTTTGCAAGAAGGAATATCTGGAGAACCTTACCATCTATTCTATTTAGAAACTAAAACAGGTATTGCAAAAATTATAATCCTCATTTAGTCCAATATTTTTATTTTACAGTTGATGAAAATAAAGTCCAAAGGTATGAAGCAACATGTCCAAAGATCACACAGCAATTAGAAAAGCCAGAAGTAGAAAATGCCTTACCTGATGCCAGTTTAGTCATAGCTTCATCATAATATGTTCCCCTATAGACTAGCCTCCATCTCTATACATCAGAACCTCTTATGGTGAATTTTTCTCTGGAATGACATAGATGAACTTTTCACTTTATGATGAAGACCACTCCAATATTTCTTCTTGAGGCTGAAAAAGTAATTTGGAAATCATATTGTGTAGTTTCTTTAATGGTAGTATAAGAGTTTGTATAATTCAGTGATCTTTGGTGAGTCTAGGCTCACCATTGATACATATATATGTCTATGTTCATTTTTTCACCACTGATACATACACACACATACATACATACATACATATGAGTATTTACAGGTGTATCCTAACATCTTTATCTCTCTATATAATAAATTTATGAAACAAATATTATTTCAATCCTAGGTGACTGGAAAGGTGGAGCCACAGCCATGTCAAATGATAAAATTACATTGATTTCCAAGTGTTTCTTAGAGTCTTTCAACATTTAGGCTTCCAGCATGGAAAATAGCAATTATTATGTAGAAATATGATGGTGAAAAGATGATGAATGTAGAATTACTGAATAAATTCATTAGAAGTAAGCTCCTTCTGAGTAATAACTAATTGTTTTGTTTTTTTTTTGCTCTCTTTAGTGCCTTGTATGTAGTCATTATATTATTACTTGAGACATCTTTGGTGAATTGAATGAGCAAAATGAGTATTAATGGGAACTTTTCAGAATCACAAATTTCTTTTAAATTTTTATTTATATCTTTTCTTTTTTATATAACCTTTTGCAGATATAACTCATTCCTCTCCAATATCCATTATAACAACAACATTTAAAAGAAGGAAAAAAGAAAAAAAAACTCAGCCAAAATTGGCAGTATATATTTCATACCTATGATCCTCTACCTCTGTAAAGAAGGGAGAGATTATTTTTTCATCTCTTATCTGAGACCAATCTTAGTTGTTATAAATACATAAGATTAAATTTAAATTTTTTGTTCTTTCCATTTGCGTTGTTGTAGTAGTTGAGTACATGTTTTCCTGGTTTTGCTTATTTCACTCTGAAACAATTTATAGAAATTTTCCCACACTTCAGTAAATTATTTGCATTCATAATTTCATATGGCACAATAATATTCTATCATATTTGTATAGAATTTGTTTAATAATTCTTCGATCAATGGTTATCTACTTTGTTTCTGGTTCTTTGCTATCACAAAAAAGTTCTGCTGTGAATATTCTGGTATTTATGGAATCTTTCTATTCTATCCACAAATATCCTTTGATACAGTCAAAAAAATTAAAATTTATGCTAACCTTCTAGTTCTGCTTTGTTTACTCATTATTTATATAAATCTTTTCTTATTTGATTTTATGCAAATGAGGACAAACAAGGGGCCTTCATTGTTTTTTCCAATAGGATTACTTCCCCATCTCAGTGTTAATCTGTCAAAGATCAAAGAACAGAGCCATAATTAGGAGTGGGTGTTTATAGTTTTGTTCTAGGATGCCAAAATGTAAAGGGCAATCCACTCCTTCAGTGTCTAGAAACAGATGAACTTTGTACCTAGTTAACAAGAATAATGATTTAAAATAAGAAACTAGCAGATGGCACCTTCCACTAGCAGTCACATTCCAAGGGAGCTCCTTCCTTGTCCAGCCCCACAATAAGTTTAAATGTATTAGCCAAAATGTTCATATGGTTTTGAATTTCATTAGGAGGTTCATAGCATCCAGGAATAAAATAAGTATCATCTCAGTATATTCTGTGCTGGTCAAACCACATCTAGGATACTGTGCTCAGTTTTGGGCACTACATTTTAAGAAGAACTATGATAAGCTGAAGAATGTCTTAGAGGAGCTCAACTAGAATGAGGAAGGATCTCAAGTTCATGCCACATGAGGATGGGGGAGGTAAGATGTGATAGTTATCTTCAAATACTTGAAAGGCTGTCATATAGATAGCCTTTGGACCCATTTGTTTAGCTCTACAGGATAGAATTAAGAGCAATGAGTGGAAGTTGCCAAGGGGTGAAAGTTAAATGTTGAAAGTATGTCCAGGAAAAAAAAAAAAGATAATTGAAACAATTCCAAAGTGTAATTTACTGGTTCTAGGGTTAATATATCCCTCATCACTAGACACCTTTAAACAAAAGCTATACAGCCTCTCGTCTAATTCCCTTTAATGGAAATTTTGTTATGAGTACGATTTAGACTAATTGGCCACTGATGTCACTTACAACTCAGAAATATTATGATGTTCTACTCCTGGAGAATGGAATGATAAATTTCAACAGGCATTTCCCCCCACTTCTCTCTACTGCACAGGAGGCTTTGCTAGACCTAGGTAAACTAAAATGGATAATTCATGTCCATTTTCACTTCAAAAATGCTTTATAAGTCACATATATTTTTAGTTATTATTGTTTCAGTTTATGTAAGCTGTTTTGACAGATTACCTATTTTTACTGTTAGAAATCTCATCCATCCTTGTGATAAATTATCCTTCATTACTTCAAATATGTCAATGATTCTATGTTCTCATAAATGGGGGTACTCCTTGAAATGACAGAGATTGCTTTCCATCCATACTTACTTTTTCTGTGCTATTTTTGTTTATATTATTTCAATGACCTTGCACAAAAGATCTTCCCAATGGATTGGTGGCCTTCTTTTTGGGTCTTTTGAAATTCCATTATTACCAGTACAGAAATGAGACTGCCTATCTCTTAACCTTCTCTAATTTTCCTCTGACATTTTCTGGCACAGGCCATAATTCAAAATATGCAGCAAACAATATTTGCCTAACCATGTCTCTATATTGACTTTTAAGTCACCCATATCATTGATTCTTTGGCAACTGTGGCATTCATTATAAAATTGACAGCAATGCAACATTACTTGGGAAAAATATGTTGAAATTATAAGCTTACGAAATGGGTAACAAGATATGGGTGCGTTTAAAAATGTTGTGCAAGTTGGGTGTGGTGGCTTGTATCTGTAATCATGCTACCAGGGATGCTGAAGTTGGTGAATCCTTAAACTTAGGAATTCTAAGCTTCAGTGGGCAATGGGATGGGGTGAATGTATTGAGTTTTGCCAGGTTTCAAGGTAACCTATTCCATTTTTGAAAAAAATAGTTTTGTTAGGAGATTTATCTTGATAATAAGGCTAATTTTGTCTCTCTGACTTCCACTAACTGCTTCTGTTTCTCCTCTTTGGGATCAGAACAAGTCAAATTCTTTCTACACATGCGATCCCTTCAAGTAATTGAAGGCAGCTATCATGTCTCCCCTGAGTCTTCTCTCCATGCTCACTTCCTTAAGCATATCCTCATATAAGCCACTTCACCATTCTGATTGCCCTTCTTTGGGCACTCTCAAGATTATCAATGTCCTTCTTGAACTGTTATATGCAGACACAAAATGAACGCTACTGACATGGTCTTCTGGAGATAGAATATACTGGGACTACCACCTCTCTCTCTTAATGGAAACTATACCCTTTTTAATTCAGCCCAGTATTACATTAATTTGCTTGCCACAATCACACTGCTGTCTCATGTGGAGTTTGTAGTCCACTAAGAATCCCTTTTTCAGAAAACTGCTATCTGATGGTATTTCCATCATCTTGTACACAAGAAGTGTGTTTTGATAGCCAAGAGTAAGACATAAATTATCTTTATTGAATTTCATTTTGTTAGATTCAATCTAATACTCAAGATATTTTGGGAACCTGATTCATGCATGTATTATCCCTCCAAGGTCTGGGTCATCATATTTTTTATGAGAGTGTGGGACTCAGCCCACAACACATCCAATTGTCCATTTTGGAAAATAGCCCAGTGGGGAAGAGAGGGAGAGAGAGAGAGAGAGAGAGAGAGAGAGAGAGAGAGAGAGAGAGAGAGAGAGAGAGAGAGAGAGAGAGAGACTGGCTTTTAAGAATGGAGAAGTTTAGATAGTCATGTTCCAGTCCCTTTAACAGTTTATAGTGGGGCAAAAAAGACAGATAGACTCTAAAAAATAATTGGCAGAGGATATAATCATAAAATTTATTGAATTTTTTCTCCCTGCATTTTGGCATGCTTTTAAATACTAGATATTGATTTAAAACATAGATGCAGTCTTCCTTAACATCTGTGTATTCTACTTATTGCAATAAGCTCCCATCTTGGCAGGTCTTACCAAGATTAAAGGGTGTCGAATAAGAGACTTAGACTTTCAGGAACCAATATGGTGGAGTAAGGAGTAAATCACTCTTACTCTCCCTTACTGGTGTCCATAAAGCCCTCAAAATAGCACCCTAGGAAAAATCCTGGAACAGCGGAGACAGTGGTAAGATAGGGAGAAGTAGTCTTTTAGTCTGGGAAACTTGGAGAATTGCCAAGAAAGGTCCATTTCACTTGGGTAAAAAAGGGAGCTCAGTCCAGAACAGAAGGCATCCCAGTAAGCCAGCATCAAGTCCCATCTCAGCAAACCAGCAGGAGATCCTGAGCCCCAGGGCAGTGGAGCAGGCAAACTCCAACACCAGAACACCCCCAAACTCTGCCATGTACCTTAGCATAGCCAAGGGAACTAGTGGACTCCAGCTCAGAGAATCAAGAAGTGCACCAGCACAATTCCAAGCAGGCAGGCATTCTCCAGTGGCCTTCAGTGCAGCCCCTGTGGGCAGGGCTCTTCAAGTTGGAGAATGCCCAGCACCGTGCATCAGCCCAGTTCTCTGGTTGGGCAGGCATCCTCCAGCAGCCAAACATCCCCTTGTTTCAGTATAGCCCTGGGGAAACACCAAAAACCCCACATAGCCTCAGCACATGGCACACCCCACCATTAGTACTCCAGCTCAGTACCAGGTAAGTTGCCAGACCCCTACATCCTCCATCTGCCAACACCTGCAGCCCCAGCACACAAAGCCAGTGACCAGGACCCTCAGGGTCCTGAGCATAAGAACTTTGGGATAGTGCCCCCTATCCTCCAGCAGGAGAGCTCAACTTTAAAAGCCAGGAAATAGGGAAAGAAAATGAACAAAAAGCAGGAAAGAACATTGATCATAGAGAGTTTTTATGGTGACAGGGAAGATCAAAATACAAACTCAGAAGAAGACAACACTGTGAAAAGAATGGGAGAAGAAATGAGAAGTGTGCAAGAGATGGGAAAAGAAATGAGAAGTATGCAAGACATAGAGTCCATAGCTTGTAAAAGAAAGGACAAAAATTGAATGAAGAAAATAACTCCTTAAAAAGTGCTATTGGAGGAATAGAAAAGATGGTACAGAAATGCACTTAAGAAAAGACCTCCTTAAAAAGTAGAATTGGCCAAATGGAAATGGAGGTACAAAACCTAAGGGAAGAAAATAATTCATTAAAAATTAGAATTGGGCAAATGGAAGCTAATAACTCTATGAGGCATCAAGAGTCAGTGAAACAAAGTCAAAAGAATGAAAAAAATGAAGAAAATCTAAAATATCTCACTGGACAAACAACTGAGCTGGAAAATAGATCTAGGAGAAATAATTTAATAATTATTTGTCTGCCTGAAAGGCATGATAAAAAAGAGGCTGGAAAACATCTTCAATTATCAAGGAAAACTTCCCTGAGATCCTAGAGTCAGAGGATAAAATAGTCATTAAAATAATCCACTGATCACCTCCTGAAAGAGACCCCAAAATGAAAATACCAAGGAATATTGTAGCCATATCCCCAAATTACAAGATCAAAGAGAAAAATACTACAAGTAACCAGAGAGAAACAATTTAAATATCATAGAATGGCAGTCAGGATTATGCAGGACCTTGCAGCTTCTACAGTAAAGAATTAGAGATCTTGGAATATGATATTCTGGAAGGCAAAAGAGCTTGGATTACAAACAAGGATCAACTACCAAGCAAAACTGAGCATGATATTTCAGAGGAAAATATGGAAATTCAATGAAACATGGGACCTCCAAACCTTTCTGATGAAAAGACCAGAGCTCAACAGAAAATTTGATCGTTAAATACAAGGCTCAAGAGCAGCATAAAAAGGTAAACAGGAAAGAAAAAAAAAAGAATATTTTATTCAATGTGGACAAACTTATTTACTTGTGATACTTGTACCTCTTGAAAATGGTATCATTATTATGACATTTAGAAGGGGTATACATAGAGGGAATGGGGATGAATTGATTTTGGTGTGAAGATAAAAAAAGTAATTAAGGGTGATAAAAGGATAGTACTGGGAGAAGATTAGAGGACGAGACAGAAAATGGTAAATTACAACCCCCAAAATGGCACAAACACCGATTACAGTATAAAGAAAGAAGGGAGGGAGGCAAACATTGTTTGAACCTTTCATCAGATTTGGCTCAAACAGGGAATAACACACACTTACTTGAGTATAAAAATCTATCTTACTCTATGGTAAGTAGAAGGAGAAAGGGTAAAAACACGGAGGTGGTGGATAGAAGGGAGGGAAGAAAGGAAAAAGAAGAAGTAGGGGAAAGTGGTAAGAAAACGGAGGGGGTTGATAGAAGAGAAGACAGATTAAGGGAGGTGGTGGTTAGAAGCAAAACACTAGTGAGGAGAGAAAGGAAGGAGAGAGAAAAGCATGCATAGGGGTGGGGATAAGATGGAGAGAAAGACACAGAAATATAACTGTGAGTCTGAATGGGATGAACTCTCCCATGAAATGGAAACATATAGCAGAACATGTTAAAAACAAGAATCCTAGGGGGTAGCTAGGGGGTGCAGTGAATAGAGGAGTCAGGAGGACCTGAGTTCAAATCCATCCTCAGACACTTGACCCTTACTAGCTTCGTGACCTTGGTCAAGTCACTTAATCCTGATTGCTTTGCCTCCCCCTTCCATAAAAAAGTAAAATAAATGAAAAAATAAAGGAGCTTACTTTTAAAAAAAAACAGAATCTTACAATATGTTGTTTCAAGACACATTTGGGGCAGAGATAAACATCTAGAGTGAAGGTAAGAGGCTGGAGCAGAATATCTTATGCTTGAGCTGAAGCAATAAAAATCAGGGACAGCAATCTTGATCTAAGATAAAGCAAAGCAAAAACAGACATAATTAAAAGAGAGAAGGAAGGAAACTACATTCTGCTAAAAGGTACCATAGACAATGAAGCAATATCAATACGAAACATATATGCACCAGATAGTATAGCATACTGATTCTTAGAGGAGAACTTAAGTGAGTTATAGAAAGAAATAGAGAGCAAAACTATACTAGTGTGGGACTTCAACCTCTCCCTCTCACTATTAGATAAATCTAAACACAAAATGAACAAGAAAAAAGTTAAGGAGGTGAAGAAAATCTTAGAAAAGTTACATATGGTAGACCTCTGGAGAAAACTGAATAGGAATAGAAAGGAATATGCCTTCTCTCAGTAGTACATGGCATTTACACAAAATCAACCATATACTAGGGCACAAAACTTCACAATCCAATGCAGAAAGGTAGAAATAGTAAATGCATCCTTTTCAGATCAGATCAGTTACTTGTGATAAAGGGTCATGGAAAGTTAAACTAAAAATTAAGTGGAAACTAAATAATCTAATCCTAAAATTGAGTCAAACAACAAATAATAGAAACAATCAATAGCTTTATCCAAGAGAATGACAGTAAGACAACATATCAAAACTCATGAGATGCAGCCACAGGCATTCTTATGGGAAATTTTATATCTCTAAATGCCTACAAGAATAAAATAAAGAGGAGATCAATGAATTGGGCATGCAACTAAAAGAGCTAGAAAAAGAACAAATTAAAAATCCCCAACTAAATACAAAATTAAAAATCCTGAAAATTAAAGGAGAGATTAACAAAATTGAAATTAATAAAACTATTGACCTTATAAATAAAAGTATAAGCTGGAATTAAATAGATAAACCTTTAGTTAATTTGATTAAAAACAAGAAAGAAAACCAAATTATCAGCATCAAAAGTGAAATGGGTGAATTCACCCCCAATGAAGAAGAAATAAAAACAATAAGTAGGAACCATTCTGCCCAACTATATGTAGCCAGTTTCTCAGATGAGGGCCTCATTTCCAAAATATATAGAGAATTGAGTCTAATGTACAAGAATGCAAGTCATTCCTCAGTTGATAAATGGTTAAAGGATACAAAAAGGCAGTTTCCAGAGGAAGAAATTAAAGCTATGTACAGTCATATGAAAAAATGATCCAAATCACTATTGATTAGGGAAATGAAAATTAAAACGACTCTGAGATACCACCTCACACCTACTAGATTGGCTAATATGAGCAAAAAGGAAAGTCATAAATGTTGAAGGTGTAGGAAAATTGGAACACTAATACATTGTTGGAGGAGCTGTGAATTGATCCAACCATTCTTTTTACTAATTAATTTATTTTTGGTTTCGTACATTCACTTCCACAAGATTTTGAGTTCCACACTTTTTCCCTATATTCCCCTACCCCCACCCCAAGACAGCATGCATTCAGATTACCTTTCCCCCAATCTGACCTCCCCTCCATCTCCCTCCCCACCCTTCTCTTATCCCCTTCCCTTCCATTTTCATGTAGGGCAAGATAGATTTCTATACCCCACTGCCTGTATATCTTATTTCCCAGTTGCATGTGAAAACAATTTTTAATATTTGTTTTAAAACATAGAGTTCCACATTCTCTACCTTCGTCCCTTCCCACCCACCCCCATTGAGAAGGCAAGCAATTCTATATGGATTATACATGTGTAGTCATGCAAAACACTTCCATAATAGTCATGTTGTGAAAGACCAACTATATTTCCCTCCATCATATCCCATCACACATTCATTTTATTCTCTTCTTTGACCCTATCACTCCTCAACAGTGTCTGCTTCTAATTACCCCTTTCCCCCCAATCTGTCCTACCTTCTATCATCACCCCACCCAATCTCTTATCCCCTTATCCCCTACTTTCCTGTAGGGTAAGATATCCAGTTGAGTGTGTATGTGTTGCAACAATTTGGCTAGCAGCTGCTGTTGGGGTGAAAAACCAACACAAGCCCAACAACAAGAATGCTGCAAGCACAGGTTCTTTTGATCTGCTTTACTAAGGAAAGTAGTATAAGGGGTTAATGATCTTATTTCAATCCAACATACAGATATCATTCACTTAGTTCAGGGGAAAAAAGCCAGCACCCTAAACTTCAGAGCAAATACAAACAAATTATGAACATCCATTTATAAACAGACCAAATATAATTCATACTTACCAAGAAACCATCAACATCTGAGTTCAGCCGGGAGGCCCTTGGAGCATCTGCTTAGGGTCCCGTGCCTCCAGGAGTGACAGCCCCCAAAAGAATGCAAACCTCTGGGTTTATATATCTTGTTCAGGATCAAAGGTGAGTCATACATGTGACTCACCCACATGACCTAAGACTTAAACCCACATGGTCTAAAAGCCTCTGATGTCACAAACATGTCACTCAAACCCATGTAAATAGTCTTTCCCTTGAGGCAAGGACATCATCAATGACTCCTAATTTAATCAAGGAAACAAAGGCCAAACTCTTCAAGGGCATTTGATTGAATGAGTGCCAAAAGCCAATCTTGATTGTCAGTACAGTATATTATTCCCTCCTTAAGACAAATCAGAGGAGAATAAGGTTTAGCCATTCCCTTTCACCTCCCTCTTCTTCCCCTCTGCTGTAAAAGCTTTTTCTTGCCTCTTTTATGTGAGATAATTTACCCCACTCTACCTCTCCCTTTCTCTTTCTCCCAGTACATTCCGCTCTCACCCTTAATCTTACTTTTTAGACATCATCATCTTTCCATGTAGGAATATAAACAGTTCAAGTTTAATAAGCCCTTATAATTTCTCTTTCCTGTTTATTTGTTTATTTTTTCATGCTTCTCTTGAATCTTGTACTTGAAAGTCAAATTTTCTGTTCATTTCTGGTCTTTTCATCAAAAATGCTTGAAAAATCCTCTATTTCAATGAATATCCATTTACCCCTGAAATATTATACTCAGTTTTGCTGGATAGGTGATTCTTGGCTATAATTCTAGCTTCTTTGAGCTCTGGAACAACATATTCAAAGACCTTTGATCCCTTAATTGAAGCTACTAAATCTTTGGTTATCCTGATTGTGTTTCCATAATGCTTAAATTGTTTCTTTCTGGTTTATTGAAATATTTTCTCCTTGACCTGGGAACTCTGGAATTTTGCTACAATATTCCAAGGAGATTTTCTTTTGGGATCTCTTTCAGGAGGTGATGGGTAGATTCTTTCCATTTCCATTTTTCCTTCTGGTTCTAGAATATTAGGGCAATTCTCTATATATTTTGGAAATAAGGCCCTTATCTGAGACACTAGCTACATACGGTTGGGCAGAATAGTTCCTAATTTATTTAATTTCCATGTCAGTGGTTTTTTTCCAATGAGATATTTAACACTGTCCTCTATTGTTTATACTTTTGGTTCTGTTTTATAATTTCTTGATTTGTCATAACGTCATTACCTTCCATTTGCTCCATTCTAATTTTTAAGGAATAATTTTCTTCAGTGAGCTTTTGGATCTCCTTTCCATTTGGCCAATTCTACTTTTTAAGGCATTCTTCTCCTCTTGGATTTCTTGACCTCTTTTGCCATTTGAGTTAGTCTCCTTTTTTAAGATGTTATTTTCTTCAGTATTTTTTGGGTCCCTTTAGCAAGCTGTTGATTTATTTTTCATGATTTTCTTGCATCACTCTCATTTCTCTTCCTTCTCTTACTTGATTTTCAAAATTCTTTTTGAGCTCTTCCATGGCTTGTGACCAATTGATATTTTTCTTGGATGCTTTGGCTGGAGAAACCTTTGCTTTGTTGTCTTCTTCTAGTTGTTTGTTTTGATATTCTTTTTCACCAAAGTAAGATTCTATAGTCTGAGTATTGTTTCCACTGTTTGCTCAATTTCCCAGCCAATTAATTGACTTTTGAACTCTGTGTTAGGGTGGAACTCTGCTTCAAGTGTGGAGGGTGACTGTCCCATGCTTTAGGGCTTTTGTGCAGCTGTTTTCAGAGATACTTCTTTTGACCTGTAAATTTTTAGTTCTTCCAAGGTGGTATGATCAATGGAGAGGTGTTTACTCCTCTCCTGGCTTATGCTCTGCTCTTTAAGTGACCACAAGCACTATTTTCTGCCTTGGAACTATGAGGAGGCATCCCTCTCCACTGCTGCCACAAACCTTGGCATGCCAGTACTCCTCCTTGCCCCAGGACAGCCACCAAGGTCTGCAACCCAGACCCAAAACATGGACAAAGCAAGAGAATCTTTCCTCAGTGTCAGCAAAGAGATTCTTTCAATCCCCTCTAATCAGCTGCTTGATCCCCCCACCATCTGTGGACTGAGAACTCTTGAAGCAGAGGCTGCTTCCATTGACTGCTTTCACACACTCCCCCCACCCTCCTCTGGTGCCAGACTGTGTTTCTCTCTCACCCAGGTCTGGCAGACCTTTCCTACTGACATTCTAAGTTGTCTTTGGCATTTGTGGGTTGAGAAATCTGGAAACCACCACAGCTGCCACTGATTCGGTCCACTGAGGTTTGCTGCAGGTTTGCTGGGTGCCCCAGTGTGTGCCAGTGTGACCAGTATTGGTCTGTGATCCTCTCTCAGTCTGGTGCAATAGACTTTTCCTGTTGACCTTCCAGGTTGTCTTGTGCTGGAAATTCATTTCACTCTATCATTTTGTGGCTTCTGCTGCTATAGAATTAGTTTAGAGTCATTTTTACAGGTATTTGGATGGGTTTGGGGGATCTTAAGCAAGTCCTTATTTATACCATTTGATCCTATAATACCATTTCTAAATCTGTATCCCAAAGTGATCCTAAAAATGGGAAAAGGATCTATATGTACAAAAATATTTATAGTAGCTCTTTTTGTTGTGGCAAAGAATTTGAAATTGAAGGGATCCCCATGAATTGGGAAATGGTTGAACATGTTGTGGGGTATGAAGGTAATGGAATTTCATAAGAAATAATGAGCAGGCAAACTTCAGAAAAACCTGGAAAGATTTACATGACCTGATGCTGAGTGAACTGAGCATTAAAAGGAGAACATTGTACCCAGTAACAGCTACATTGTGAGATGATTGACTTTGATAGACTTAGTTTCTCTCAGCAATGTAATGGTGTAAGACAATTCAAAAAGACCCATGTTGGAAAATGCTATCCACATCCAGAAAAAGAACTATGGAGTCTGTATGCAGATCGAAAAATACTATTTTTGGGATTAATTCCCCATATCCATTGTTTTTCCCTTTGGTTCTAATTCTTCTTTAAAATATGACTGATGTGAAAATATCTTTAATTTGATTGTACATGTATGGCCTATATCAAATTGCACACCATGTCAGGGAGTGAGGAGATAAAGGAGGGGAGAAAATTTAAAACTCAAAATATTTTAAAGTGAATATTGAAAACTAAAAATAAATATTTTTAAATGGTATTGAATACAGCACCAGCCTAGCCATATTCAGAGAGACTTGTCAATTAATGTTTGAAGTTGATCAATGTTTTACCACAGTAACTTTCAAAGACTATCTACCAAGTCATACAGGAATCAGTCTGCATCATTGGAGGGAGGAGCATTGGAGCTATAGTCATGGAGATTTGAGTTCAAATTCCCTGAGATCCTGGCTCACTGTTTTGTCCTGGTGAGTGACTTAACTTCTCTCTGCTCAATTCCCCTTCTTTGAAATAGAGATGATAGTAGAATCTACTTCCCAATATTGTGAGGGTAAATGGGATATTTATAAAGTACATTGTAAACCTTAAACCAGGATGTAGATATTGTTTATTATTATTAGGTATTTGTAGTACTAGCAGAAGCAGTAGCATTTGTAGCACCAGTAAGTATAGTTATAATGTGCCTAAACACTGGGAAAACAAAGAAAAACAAAGCAGTCCCTTCCCTCAAGAAACTCACACTCTAATAAGAAAGACAACCTGGAAATAACTATCTAAAAAGAAGATATGGAGAGGACGAATTAGACATAATGTGACAGGAAAGTAGTTGCAAAATTACAAAGCTTTGAAGTGGTGAAATAGAAAATTATTCATGAAAGGTTATCCAGCATATTTAAACTTGGCTTTAGTTTTCTGTCATTCAGAGAATCATTGAATCTTTGGATTTCAGCTGGAAGAAAACTTAGAGTTCACATATGCCAACTTTCCATCTGATAGAGGATTTTCTACATTTTTCTTCTTATTTCCAATATC